>NC_053027.1:508613831-508847347 GCF_003073215.2 Triticum urartu | reverse complement strand
GAATTCCAAGGGTGCCAATGGATAGAGGGGATGAAATCGCTTGAAAACGATATAAAGATCATTGGAATCGGAGTTACGGTTTGGAAATGGCAAGCGTTTTAAGATATGACACCGGTCTGCGATTTACAACAAGTAGGTATATAAATGCAACGAAATGAACATGCTACAGCCACCAAACATGAAAACAAAATACATGGCAGTGATTTAAACAAGATGGTTAACAAAAAACTAGCACTGAGCCATAGGCAAATTCATCCATTAAGAGGTTCAAACAAGCATGGCAAAAATGAATATGCAAAACAGATTCCAGACTTAGTGAAATTAACACTAGCCTGAAATTTCAGATCACGAAGCCCTCTTCGGAGCAGCAAAACAACATGATAGAAAACCTGAACAAGACAAGTAACAACATGGCATGGAGCTACTCAACAAGCTTAACAAAAGACCCAAAGTGACCTGGGGTCAAAAGGGTTCACAAAATACTCTACCGAGCTCACGAATATAGCTCGAACACAATCAGTTTTCAGACTTAGTGAAAACTGAGACATGCTGAAATATAACTCACGGAGGCATGTAAACGAGCTCGATGCATTCACCAAGGTGCAAGTCATAGCAAGGCAAGTATATAACCAGCAAGAAGGCACAATATGCTAGCTACACATGGCAAGAACAAAGGCATAGCCTGCATGGAACACTAACGGTAGCATCGGCAAAATCGCAAACAAGTTGACGATCTGCCCAGATTAACAACGAAGCAAAAGTTGAGCTCGATTGAGTCAACCTAGAGCACTCCACATATGCAAACAAAGACATAGATGGATAGAGCATAACATAAATATCAAAACTCCCTTACTGATCATCCTCAAAAGAGGCACGGATCACTAGGAAACAAGCTGGACATATAGCATCATGAACTAAAATATCCCAGACTTAGTGAAAATCACTAAGTCCCTGAAATCAGCAATCTCAGGTACCTCTCTTCGCAATCTTGCACAAGACAACACACACATCATAAAAATGCATGGGTGGCACCTATGGAAAGAAGACAAAATTCTTAACAATTCATCCCAAAGGGGCATAGGCATATCATGCACGGATTAAACATGGCAAAAATGACAAAAGTGCATGATGAACTAACGGATCTGCAATTTAACTCACGAAGCCTCCTTCTAACAGCATTTTGGGCATCAAGATGAACTCAAATGCAAATGATGCAATCGAATTAAATGATGTACATGTCGAGACGAAGATTTTGATATATTATACGCCCAAAACGGAGCTACGGTTGCGGAGATCCGAGCAGTGAAAGTAGGCACAAAAATCAGGAGGGAGAAGGAGAAAGTCAACCGTCAGATCCAGATCCAGATCTAGGGTTTCGGCGGCACGGATCCCGAGGCTCGCCAGAAACACTGTAGCAGCCGGAGTCGGAGCTCGCCGGAGACACGGGAGGAGGCCGGCCGGGGCGGATCCGGCGTGGAGGCGGGCGGCGCGGCGCCGGTGCTCCCGGGCGGCGAGGGGAGCCGCGGGCGGCGGCGCGGAGGCGGCGGTGGTCCGCCGCGGCGGCGGTGGCGGGGCACGGCGGCCGGCCGCGGGGTAGAGGCGGCGAGGCGACGCGAGGGCGGCGGCGGGGCGACGCGGGCCTCGGGGGCCGGCTGCGGGCCTCCCGGGCCTGGCGGCGGCGAAGTGGGCGCGCGCCCACGTGGCGGCGCGCGATTTGTTGCGGCGGCGGGGCGGACAACGTCCGGCGCGGGCGGACACGTCCGGCCCGGCGCGGGGGAAGATGGATTTTTTTATGAGGAGGACGGGGAGGAAGACGAGATCCGAAATGGGGGGTGTTTAAATAGGCATAAGTGGAGCTAGGAGAGTCCAAATGAGGTGCGGTTTTCGCCCACGCGATCGTGATCGAACGATCTAGGACATGGAGCAGAGTTTGGTGGGTTTTGGGCCAAATTTGGGGGGTGTTGGGCTGCAACACACACGAGGCCTTTTCGGTCCCTCGGTTAACCGTTGGAGCATCAAACGAAGTCCAAATGACACGAAACTTGACAGGCGGTCTACCGGTAGTAAACCAAGGCCGCATGGCAAGTCTCGGTCCAATCCGGAAATGTTTAATCCCCACACACGAAAGAAAGCTCGAAATGGCCACCGGAGGAGAACGAAGCGCCGGAATGCAAAACGGACAACGGAGAAAATGCTCAAATGCATGAGATGAACATGTATGCAAATGCAATGCACGAGATGACATGATATGCGATGCACGAAAAATGAAAACAACACACGGAGACGGAGACCCAAACCCGAGAAATAAATATAAGTTAACGCCGGAAACGGCAAGAGTTGGATACAAATATGGAAAGTATCTCTGGGGCGTTACAGAATAGTGAAAGTGTTTTTTGCTTGGCTTCTTGGAGAAGCCACCTTGAGGGCCTTTTGGTATTTTCCCCTTGGCTTCTTGGAGAAGCCACCCTTGGGCTTGGCCTATAAATAGGGGTGGAGGGGGATGCCTAAAGACACTCTTTCTCACATACAAGGTCCATTGCAATGATCTGGCTTCTCCCTCCCTCCCTGCGAAATAGTTTTGTAGAGCCGAAAGGTTGTCTGGGTTTCGGTGGGAACTAGTTCTGGACGGCGAAGCCCTGCCGGATAGATGACACCGTATGTGTGCAACTCTATAGAGAGATCGTAGTTTCGGTCTTAGTTTGAGAGTGCCTCCCGAAGAGCTGTCCGTGTGACCGTCCGAGTTTTGAAGGTCCTCCCTCAGGGTTGTCCGAGTGACCGTCCGAGTTTTGAAGGTCCTCCCGAAGGGCTGTCCGCGACACCGTCCGGGGGACTGTCCGACCGCCTCCCATAGGGCTGTCTGAGGGGCAGATGAGGGTATACATCCTCGAGGTTGGGAGGTTGTAAATCCTAGCTGCGGGGATCTGCACCACCGATCGTCATCGACTCTACTTCTGTTGCACTATGAGTCGGTAACGAAAAGATCAAACCTTGTATGCAGTCTCCATAGTGGTCCTATGCTGGTGTGTAGGTCAGAATTTTTTTCTGTTTTCTGGTGCATTACCCTATAGTGGCATCATGAGCCGTGCTATGCGTAGATGCAAGTTGCGATCTAGAATACATAGAGATGTATGGGTGTTGCCCAATATAATTAGGTAGTAGATGAGTTATATTACTGAAAATTATTTGTGCGGGTAGCAGATGAAATCTGTTACCCGATGTTCCTGTTGCTTCCCTTTTATTTGCATAATCCCGATCTTGATGGCATGGTGGAATATCACAAAGTTCTGGCAATCTGCGATCCTTTCATGCTGCTCCTAAGTATGCTGATTGACAGATCAATGAAGTGCTAACAGTTCTTTGGGTTCCACCATAGTTAAAGAAAGATGGATGTTTTGCAAACAAAAGGGCAATGTGGATATGATCTGCACGGGGGTCATGCGTATGATGATGTTCAGTATGGGGCTTGAGATTTTATTATCTCGTGTTTCATACACCCCGCAAAGTTAATCTAGCGACTGGAATTATCATACTTGATGATGGACGTTGGTAGCTTCGGTTTGTTTCAAAACCTTAGAAGCCACGAAAACAAGTTTGTGCATGAACCAATTAGAGGCGTCTAACTTGGTTTTGTAGGAGCGTTTGCTGTGCATGTTATGTGGTATAGCAGTGCTCATAACAATTTGATTATGTATGAGATGACTATATGATGTAAACTGATTAACATGACCTGTGTGTCATGATTCGATATGATGGCTGGAGCCATATGATTGTCACTTTAATGACCTGCGTGTCAACCTTAAGTAATTGAAAGTGCAACTATCCCTAGGTGGTTTTGGTAATTCATAACAACATATAGCTCATTGAGCTAATGCTATTCCAAGATGACTATTTCAGGAAAGCTCAATGATTGGCATGGCATGGATGTGAAAGTGGAACCCTCAAAATGCTAAGGACAAAGGATTGGCTCAAGCTCAAAAGGTCAAGACTCTTTATTTTATATTTTAGTGATCCAAGATCACATTGAGTCTTTAGGAAAAGCCAATACTATCAAGGAGGGATGAGGTGTTGCTTAATGAGCCTCTTGCTTCATGTGCTTAGTGATATGCTCCAAAACCCTCAACTACTTTCCCATATCCACATATGACCTAAACCCTAAGCCAAACTCGGTCCTACCGATTCTTTCTATCCGGCACCACCGAGTTTCACTTGTCATAAGCCACTGCCAAACCCTAGCAATTCGGTTCTACCGATAGGGATCTCGGTCTCACCGAAATGGGATTGCAAACTCTCTGTTTCCCTTTCGTAACTTTTCGGTCTCACCAAAAGAGCGGATCGGTCCCACCGAGATTGCAATGTAAATTCAGTGTTTCCTTTTTGTAACTTTTCGGTCTCACCGAAAGAGCAAATCGGTCCCACCGAGTTTGCCTGACCAACTCTCTGGTTAGCCAATTACCAAAATCGGTATCACCGAGTTTGTGTAATCGGTCTCACCGAGATTACGTTATGCCCAAACCCTAACCATATCGGTCCTACCGAGTTGCATGTCAGTCCCACCGAAAATCTCTAACGGTCACTAGGTTTACCTTTTCGGTCCGACCGAGTTTGTTGATTCGGTCCCACCGAGATTGGAAAACTGTGTGTAACGGTTGGATTTTGTGTGGAGGCTATATATACCCCTCCACCTCCTCTTCATTCGTGGAGAGAGCCATCAGAACACATACACAATTCCAACTCATATGTTCTGAGAGAGAACCACCTACTCATGTGTTGAGACCAAGATATTCCATTCCTACCATATGAATCTTGATCTCTAGCCTTCCCCAAGATGCTTTCCACTCAAATCTTCTTTCCACAAAATCCAAATCCTATGAGAGAGAGTTGAGTGTTGGGGAGACTATCATTTGAAGCACAAGAGCAAGGAGTTCATCATCAACACACCATTTGTTACTTCTTGGAGAGTGGTGTCTCCTAGATTGGCTAGGTGTCACTTGGGAGCCTCCGACAAGATTGTGGAGTTGAACCAAGGAGTTTGTAAGGGCAAGGAGATCGCCTACTTCGTGAAGATCTACCGCTAGTGAGGCAAGTACTTCGTGGGCGATGGCCATGGTGGGATAGACAAGGTTGCTACTTCGTGGACCCCTTGTGGGTGGTTGCTTCTTCGTGGACCCTTCGTGGGTGGAGACCTCCGTGGACTCGCGCAACCGTTACCCTTCGTGGGTGGAGCCCTCCGTGGACTCGCGCAACCGTTACCCTTCGTGGGTTGAAGTCTCCATCAACGTGGATGTAGGATAGCACCACCTATCCGAACCACGGGAAAAACATCTGTGTCTCCAATTGCGTTTGAATTCTCCAAACCCTTCCCTTTACATTCTTGCAAGTTGCATGCTTTACTTTCCGCTGCCAATATACTCTTTGCATGCTTGCTTGAATTGTGTGATGATTGCTTGACTTGTCCTACAATAGCTAAAATCTGCCAAGAACTAAAATTGGGAAAAGGTTAAGTTTTTATTTGGTCAAGTAGTCTAATCACCCCCCCTCTAGACATACTTTCGATCCTACAAGTGGTATCAGAGCTTTGGTCTCCATTTGCTTTGATCTCCATAGCTTTTGGTGGTCATAGCCTTGGTTTCACAACCTAGGAGAGTATGGCGTCTAGCGAGGGAAATTATCACAGTAGAGGTCCTTACTTTGATGGTACTAATTTTGCTAGTTGGAAGCATAAAATGAAAATGCATATTCTTGGACATAACCCCGCCGTTTGGGCTATTGTGTGTGTTGGTTTGCAAGGTGACTTCTTTGATGGGAAAGAACCAAACCGTGAAGCTACCGCGGATGAGTTGAAGATGTTGCAATACAATGCTCAAGCTTGTGATATTCTCTTCAACGGATTGTGCCCCGAAGAATTCAACAAAATCAGCCGTCTTGAGAATGCAAAGGAAATTTGGGACACTTTGATTGATATGCACGAAGGTACCGACTCCGTCAAGGAATCCAAGTTGGATGTGCTTCAAAGTCAACTTGACAAGTTCAAAATGAAGGATGGTGAAGCTGTCGCTGAAATGTACTCTAGGCTTGCTCTCATCACAAATGAGACTGCGGCTTAGGAAGTGAAGAGATGAACGATAGATTCATCATCAAGAAGATTCTAAGAGCCTTGGATGGAAAATATGATACCGTGTGCACATTGATCCAAATGATGCCCAATTACAAAGATCTCAAGCCAACGGAGGTGATTGGAAGAATTGTTGCTCATGAGATGTCACTTAAGGATAAAGAGGAACTTCACAACAAATCAAGTGGTGCCTACAAAGCCTCATGTGAAGCCCCTACATCATCAAGTGAGAAACAAAACTTCAATGAAGAATTGAGCTTAATGGTGAAGAACTTCAACAAGTTCTACAAGAGTAGAAGCGAAGATAGAAGCTTTAAGTCAAGGTCCTACAATGACAAAAGATCTTCTAGTCGAGAGCGAAACTGCTACAGTTGTGGAAGACCCGGACACTATTCCAATGAGTGTACGGCTCCCTACAAGAGAAGAGAAGATTCTCCAAAAAGAAGAAGCAAAGAATCACCACCAAGAGAGAGAAGGAGTAGAGATGATCGTTATGAACGAAGATACTCACGGAGAAGCAAGGATTCGGAAAGGGAGGAAAAATCATCAAGGAGATACACAAAACGAAGACATCAAGCTCATGTTGGTGAATGGGTATCCAGCTCCGACTCCGACAGCCACTCCGAGAGAAGTTATCACTCCGACTCCGAAGATACTCAAGATGGAAGTGTTGCCGGTCTAGCACTTGTGTCAACAAACTCCTACGACATATTTGACTCACCAAATGAAGGAATTGGAAGATGCTTCATGGCCAAAGGTCCTAAGGTAACACACCCCGAGTATGTTGATTTTAATAGTGATGAAGATGACTTGTTAGGTGATGATTTGCTTGTTGACAACTCTAGTGATGAATACTATGATGAAACGTCAATTAATCATGCTAATCAAGATAAAACGAATGACAATGATAAGGAGAAGATTGAGGCTCTAACTAAAGAACTAAACACTCTTAAGTTAGCTCATGAAACTATCTTCGAAGATCATCGAGAACTTTTAAGAGCTCATGAGAAATTACGCTTTGAAAAGCTCAATCTTGAGCAAGAGCATGAGTTCTTAAAAGCAATCAATGATGATCTCCGCAAGAAAAGTTCTTCTTACATTGCCAAGCATTTACTCTTATCCACTTACATGCCTCAAGTCAAGTCTAGCAACAAGAACAAGAAAGATTCTTCCTCTAGCAGTAACAATGATCATGCTAAATCCAATATTGTTGCTTCTAGTAGTTCTCTTGATTCCACTAATGATTCTCTTAGCCAAGTTACACTTGAGCAAGAAAATAGCTTATTGAAGGGAATTATAGAGAAAGGAGTGTACAAAAGCCTTGCCGGGAGTAAGCAATTCGAGGAAATTGTGCGCAAGCAAGGAATGCACCGGAAGAATCAAGGTGTTGGTTTTGAACGAAAGTTCAATGCCAATGGAGTTGAGTGGGAAGAAGATCAATACCCCAAGACAAAGTTTGTTCCTCAACAAGAAAATTATGATACTTCTTTCAAGGGGACACAAGCTCAAGATGATCTTCCACCACAAGACTACAAGCAAAAAGGCAAGGACAAGCTTCAAGAGGAAATTGATGCATTTGAAGAAGCTCCTAAGACCATAGTCAAGTGGATTCCCAAGACTACTTCAAGTTCCACTTCATCAAGTACGACTACAACTCCAAGGATTCCCATCAAGATGGTGTGGATCCAAAAGAATAAGAACTAGAGAGTTCTTGAGGGTGACTCTGCCAACATACTTCACTCTTATCATTTTGGCAAGAACAAGTGCAATCAACTTCCACATATTGCACTAGTTCAAGGAGTCACAAACCCTCTTGTTGGTAAGACAAGGGACAAGGTAACCTAAAAGTTTTCATGGACATCATCTTGCGTGTGCATCACTCTATGTCTATGGATATCCTTGTTTGTTCCTTGTGGGACTAACCCATGTAGGTATTGAAAGTGCAATTCACTCAAATGGATAGCTCCAAGTGATCTACATCAACATTGAGCATCCACATCTTCAACATCTACATGAAGTCATCATCGACAAAACCCGAGGTTAGTTCATCCCTCTAAGGGGGGATATCACATCTAGGGGGAGCTTTACTCTAAGACTTGAGCTAAAGCAACTCTAAAGATGTGAACACAACAATGCTTTATGTAAAAGTGGTAACCCCACTTGAGCTTAAACGATGAGTATGACCTATGATCAAGTGTTCACACTTGACTCCTAAGTCAATATACTCATATATAGATGACATTGTCATTGCAAATTGCTTGATAGATGCTAGAATTGGTTGTGCATGCCTTGTCACATATTTCATTTGCCATCTTATTGTGTGAGCATGCTGGTTGCATATTTTACTCATTCAAGGACATCCACTTGTTGTTTTGATTGTTTGGTTTTATTTCCTTTTGCCAAGTGGATGGACAAGAATGCCTAAGAACCTCCTCTATCTATCTATGCTTTTCTCGTCTCAAACTCTATTCATGCTACATCACAAAATTTGATCAAGTCAGATTCGAACCACTCTGTGTGAGGAGCGCTCGGAGTCCCCGATTCGTCATAGACTTGAACTTCCAAAACCTCTTTATGATTCTCGGTCTGACCGATACCCTACTTTCGGTCCTACCGAGATCATTAAG
Organism: Triticum urartu; assembly: GCF_003073215.2. Lineage (NCBI taxonomy): Eukaryota > Viridiplantae > Streptophyta > Magnoliopsida > Poales > Poaceae > Triticum > Triticum urartu. The sequence continues at coordinate 508,838,608 of NC_053027.1, read as the reverse complement.
TTGATCTAGGTTTTTGATCTCGGTGCAACCGATTTGAACCATTCGGTCACATCGAGTTGCAACAACTGTATACAGTTTTGCATCTCGGTGCCACCGAGTTGTTCCACTCGGTCACACCGACAGGGTCGGGCTATATATAGTCACGGGCAAAAATTTGGAAATTTCTCCGAACCCCTTCGCCCGCGCGATAGCCTGCTCTGCCAACTTGGTCTCCAGATCGTCTCCTCGCCGCCAGCCGCCTCCAGTCGCTTCTCCGTCACCGTCAACAGAAATTCAACCCCGCCGTTGCCGCCATAGCGAGTCTCCGCCGAACTAGGGTATGGACTTGATCTTTGTGCTATTCCCCAATCCGATTCTTAGCACATTGTGATCATCATGATTCTTGCCACGTTTGTTAAACTTCTATCCAGTCAATGAACTCGTAGATTAGGTTTAATTCGAAAATTTTAGAGTTAGGTTTCCGCTGAAACCATCTCGGACCCACCGGGTTGAAAAACTCGGTCCCACCGATTTGGCTTATGCCATTGCACAAGTGAGACTCGGTCTGACTGAGAATTACTTATTGGTGTGACCGATTTTGGAACTCTGTGAAACCCTAGCAGTCTCAGTGCCACCGAACTGTGACTCGGTCTGACCGAGTTCACTAGTTTAGGTGCCAAAACTGCTTTGGTATCACCGAGTTTAGAAATCGGTAGATCCGAGATGATTTCAGTGGGAAACTAAAACTAAGTTTTTGAATTATTCTTTTGCAAAAATCTCTGCATTTTGTGATGCTCATCCACTCTACCTCATCTATAAACTATTCACAGGGTCAGCAGTCAGCTTGTTCATCATGTCAGACCAAAGTGATAGCCAGAACATGTCAGAACAGCCAGTGCAGATGAGTGAGGGCACTAGTCCCTCAAGTTCTTCAGATGAAGGAAGCAGGAGCACCCCTAGCAATATGCCAAAAGCTGCCACAAGACAGAGAAAGAAGAGAACCTCAGACTCAGATGATGAGGATTATGTGGCAAAAGAGGAAGCAACTTCCAAGAGAGTTGAGCCAGCACAGGGCATAAAACCAGGGATGAAGATCAAAAGGCCAGCAGGCAGGAAGCCTATGTCAAAGGCCAGAGCTTCAACTGAGAAGCCCACTCCCATTGAGCCAGTTGCTGCTGAAGGAAAGAAGAGGAAAGAAAGGGTGAAGAAAACTATAGCCGGAGTGCTTGGCAAGGCTTCCATCATGGAAGATGAGGAGGAAGAAGAAGAGGTAGCTGCACCAGCACCTAAGGCACCCAAGCTGATGGGTGATGCCATAAGAACAGGGGTAGCTGCTTCCAAGGCCAAGCCAGCTCCAAAGCCAAAGAGGAATACGAGGAGCATACCTGCAACTGAAAAGAACAAGGCCCCAGTGCCTGAAGCTGCTGAAGAAGATGATGAAGAGCATGTTCTGAGAAAGCTCAAGCCCAAGATCCCAGACCACAACGATGCTCATCCTGTGGCTGAGGATATGAAACTCAGGAGAGATTCAGGGCTCCGGAAGTGGAGAGAAGCAGACCCGTATGCTTCAAGGAGAAGGACTGCAGTTGACTACATGTTTCACACCAAGGAGCAGCAAGACTTTTATGAGACAGTGCTGCTAGACAAGAAGCCAATTGCCTGTGATATGAGATGGGTTGATTGGCAATACATCAAGGACAACGAAGAGTACTACCCTGGAGTGCAGGACAGCTTCAAGGCATGTGGAGTAGAGGACTTTGTTGGGCAGAAGCTCACAAAGTGGAACGAGGAACTCATCATGTAGTTCTACTCCACAGCCCATTTCTATCCAGATGGCAGGATTGTATGGATGTCAGAAGGTACGAGGTACCAGTCTACAGTTGCTAAATGGGCTCAGCTGATCAATGCCCCAGAAGAGCATGAGGATGACTTGGACATTTATGCCAAGAAGAAGATGGACCACAACTCTATGTCCAACATGTACAAGGAGATTCCAAATGAAGCACTTGACACTTTCAAGTTTGGCTCAGTACACTATCTTCTGTCAGGGCTGCCAACCATCAACTAGATTCTTAGGCACAACCTATTGCCCAAGTCTGGAGATCACAAGATGATCAGAGGCCATGCAATCAATTTGCTTCATATATTTGATGTGCCACAGAAGTTCAAAGTGATGAGCCTCATGGTAGAGACCATTAATAGGACAGCAGCTGATCAGAAGAGGAGCTGTGGATATGCCCCACAAATTCAGGAGTTAATCAACTCCAAGATGGGCACAGGCATATACTTATTGGACAAGGAACACCTGCCCATCCGTCCAGATTTTGAAGATAATCAAGTTGTCATGAATGAGAATGAACCATCATCTGCACAAGCACAAGCAAAGAAGGAGAAGGCAAGGAAGGAGAAAGCTGCCAAGATGCCAACTCAAGAGGAGGCATCTGAGTATTTCTTGAAAACCAAACAAGAGCAGCTTGGTTACTTGATTGCATCCACACTGAGGATTGAGCAAGGACTGGCCACCCTCACTCAGAATCAGCAGAGCTTAGAGAGGATCATGGAACAAAAGTTCTATGACTTGGATGTCAAAGTAACAGAGATTCAATCTGAAGTGGAACAACTTCAGGATGACATGCAGGAGAGGAGAGGCAAGACTACAACTGATGCATTTGCCAGAGTGCCAAGAGCTCAGAGATCACATGTAGTGCCAGTTGCTGACACCAGAGCCACCACTTCTGCACCAGCTACAGCCTCAGTTCCACCAGCTCCAGCATCTACTTCAGCCTCGACTCTGACCACGTCTATAGAAGGCTTCGTCCTTGGAGTGCTCCGGACTCCACCACCACCTGAAGATCAAGCCTGAGTGTCGACTTAGCACTATGCATTTTCCAGGAACTTTTTGGTAACTTGTTGCCAAAGGGGGAGAAAATGTATAGATCATAGGCTTCGAGAGAGAGTGTTGCTTTTATTCTCTCTTGTTTTATTTGGTGGTTTTTCGAACTTTGTTTGCTTTTGTGTGAGATACTATGTCATTGCTCGTGAGACATTGATGATCATGTGTTTGATCATAAGCTACACTTAATGTTTGCTTAATATTATCATCTTATCTATCTTATGTGATCATTCACTATTCTTGGTGATGAGTGCATGTATTTCATTCTTATCATTTTAAGCGCTCCACCAAGATGTATGTGACATGGAAGAGTAACCCATGACTCTAACTCTTTGTGCATTTGCAGTCCAAAGAAAATTTTAAATATGCACAAATTTAGGGGGAGCTCTTACTTGTCACATACTTCTCAAAGTGACGATATATTTCATGCTTATTATCATTTTTCGAAGCTTTGATCTATATGTTGTCATCAATTACCAAAAAGGGGGAGATTGAAAGTGCAACTATCCCTAGGTGGTTTTGGTAATTCATAACAACATATAGCTCATTGAGCTAATGCTATTCCAAGATGACTATTTCAGGAAAGCTCAATGATTGGCATGGCATGGATGTGAAAGTGGAACCCTCAAAATGCTAAGGACAAAGGATTGGCTCAAGCTCAAAAGGTCAAGACTCTTTATTTTATATTTTAGTGATCCAAGATCACATTGAGTCTTTAGGAAAAGCCAATACTATCAAGGAGGGATGAGGTGTTGCTTAATGAGCCTCTTGCTTCATGTGCTTAGTGATATGCTCCAAAACCCTCAACTACTTTCCCATATCCACATATGACCTAAACCCTAAGCCAAACTCGGTCCTACCGATTCTTTCTATCCGGCACCACCGAGTTTCACTTGTCATAAGCCACTGCCAAACCCTAGCAATTCGGTTCTACCGATAGGGATCTCGGTCTCACCGAAATGGGATTGCAAACTCTCTGTTTCCCTTTCGTAACTTTTCGGTCTCACCAAAAGAGCGGATCGGTCCCACCGAGATTGCAATGTAAATTCAGTGTTTCCTTTTTGTAACTTTTCGGTCTCACCGAAAGAGCAAATCGGTCCCACCGAGTTTGCCTGACCAACTCTCTGGTTAGCAAATTACCAAAATCGGTCTCACCGAGTTTGTGTAATCGGTCTCACCGAGATTACGTTATGCCCAAACCCTAACCATATCGGTCCTACCGAGTTGCATGTCAGTCCCACCGAAAATCTCTAACGGTCACTAGGTTTACCTTTTCGGTCCGACCGAGTTTGTTGATTCGGTCCCACCGAGATTGGAAAACTGTGTGTAACGGTTGGATTTTGTGTGGAGGCTATATATACCCCTCCACCTCCTCTTCATTCGTGGAGAGAGCCATCAGAACACATACACAATTCCAACTCATATGTTCTGAGAGAGAACCACCTACTCATGTGTTGAGACCAAGATATTCCATTCCTACCATATGAATCTTGATCTCTAGCCTTCCCCAAGTTGCTTTCCACTCAAATCTTCTTTCCACAAAATCCAAATCCTATGAGAGAGAGTTGAGTGTTGGGGAGACTATCATTTGAAGCACAAGAGCAAGGAGTTCATCATCAACACACCATTTGTTACTTCTTGGAGAGTGGTGTCTCCTAGATTGGCTAGGTGTCACTTGGGAGCCTCCGACAAGATTGTGGAGTTGAACCAAGGAGTTTGTAAGGGCAAGGAGATCGCCTACTTCGTGAAGATCTACCGCTAGTGAGGCAAGTCCTTCGTGGGCGATGGCCATGGTGGGATAGACAAGGTTGCTACTTCGTGGACCCCTTGTGGGTGGTTGCTTCTTCGTGGACCCTTCGTGGGTGGAGCCCTCCGTGGACTCGCGCAACCGTTACCCTTCGTGGGTGGAGCCCTCCGTGGACTCGCGCAACCGTTACCCTTCGTGGGTTGAAGTCTCCATCAACGTGGATGTAGGATAGCACCACCTATCCGAACCACGGGAAAAACATCTGTGTCTCCAATTGCGTTTGAATTCTCCAAACCCTTCCCTTTACATTCTTGCAAGTTGCATGCTTTACTTTCCGCTGCCAATATACTCTTTGCATGCTTGCTTGAATTGTGTGATGATTGCTTGACTTGTCCTACAATAGCTAAAATCTGCCAAGAACTAAAATTGGGAAAAGGTTAAGTTTTTATTTGGTCAAGTAGTCTAATCACCCCCCCCCCTCTAGACATACTTTCGATCCTACAGTAATACACTTATTTTATTAGCTATAGAGATAGCAATATTATCTAGTACATCGACAAGGTGGTGGCAATCTTCGCGAAGGTGAACACTGACACGAATTTCAAAGACGAAGAAATACAAGACTTCTCCATCAGAAAGGGTTGTACCATATCATGCTATTATGAATTGCCCGGGATGTTTATCCCTTTGGTGCACCCATTTTGATTGTGCAGTAGTCGCTTTTTATTAGGGTGATCTCTCACTTAAAATATCAACTAGTTAGTGTTCTCCCAAGTGTAGCACCGTCACGACACATATCTCTTCGGGGTATCACATGGATACATGGGTACGAACGATTAGAGAAGTGTGAGGCGGATGAGTAGGACCTCACAGTGAGATCACTTGGTTGTCTTGACGTTCAGGTATGAAAGTCCACTACAATAAAAAGACACATCCGTGACATTTTGGGCCGAACGATTTTTTTCTGTCATACTTATGACACTTCTATGACAATAATTGTGACAAAACACAGTATCATCATAGATGTGGTGGGGTCCTACTTCTATGACAAAAAATCATGACAGAAAATGGGCTTTTCGTCCTGGGCGGGCCGGAGACGCAGTTGCATGACATTCTTTGGACCGTCCATGACGGAAAAACCGTGGTAGAAGCGAGGGCGAGGAAAATATCTGGGTGTTCCCGGTTATGGTGGGTGGTCGGGGTTGAGGGATGCGCGTTCCTCTCGTACACGCACGCGCGTGGGTGCGAGGCGTTGGGCTCTAACTGAACTCGAGTGAGGCGTTGGGCTCTAACTGAACCCGAGCGATTGCACTGAAGGCTACGCGTTACTGAACCCAAGCAATTGATCGATGGCTGTTAACTGAACCCGATCGAGCGATTCCTTCGCTACTGCTACTAACTGAAGCCGATCGATGCTGCCTCTGGATAAACAGTGAGCGTTGCTGGGGGTTTGGATGAATAGTTCCCGGTGGGGGTGGATGAACAGGACCCCGTGGTGTTGCCTCTGCATGAACAGGACCCCGATCGATCGAGCCGGTTGGGGCTGGATGAACAGGACCCCGTGGAGGGCTGGATGAACAGGACCACTCCATGGAGGGCAGGATGAATAGTAGACGATGGAGGGCTAGATGAACAGTAGCCCGTGGAGGGGTGGTTGAATAGGAGCCCATGGAGAGGGCTAGTTTAATAGTAGCCACTGGAGTAGCGCGCGGTGGAGGCTGGATGAACAGGAGCCCGTGGATGAATAGTCGCAGGTGGAGGCTGGAGGAGGTCGACAGTGGATGAACAGTAGCCCGTGGAGGCTGGAGGAGGTCGACGGTGGAGATGAACAGTATCCTGTGGAATCCCGTTTTGCGGTATGCCACACCCCTCCCGATGAACAGGACCCCCGTTTCGACCGTAGAGCTCCAACACAAGTCCATTTCCTCCGTTTTGCGGTAAGCCACACCCCTCCCGATCAACAGGACCCCCGTTTCGACCGTAGGAGGTCCGTTTCCTCCGTTTTGCGGTACACCAGACCCCTCCCGATGAACAGGATCCCGTTTCGAACGTGGCCGGTCCAACACAAGGCCGTTTCCTCCATTTTGCGGTATGCCAGGCCTCGTTTCCATCGGCTGTTCCGTCCAAGCCCTCCCGATGAACATGACGACGCATTCCGTTCCGACCCAGCCGATTGGCTCCCCATCAACACAACGACGATGCTGTTTCTCCGTTCCGACCCAGCCATGTACACGAGCCTTGGCCGTACGTATGCGCGAGTAGGTGTTCGAGACCCCGCCCGTTGCTACCTCTTGAGCACTTGCGTTGGTTTTCCCTTGAAGAGGAAAGGGTGGTGCAACAAAGTAGCGTAAGTATTTCCCTCAGTTTTTGAGAACCAATGTATCAATCCAGTAGGAGGCCACGCATGAGTCCCTCGTACCTACACAAACAAATAAATCCTCGCAACCAACGCGATAAGGGGTTGTCAATCCCTACACGGTCACTTACGAGAGTGAGATCTGATAGATATGATAAGATAATATTTTTGTGATAAAGATGCAAAGTAAAAAAGCAAAGGAAATAAATAAGTATTGGAAGATTAATATGATGAAGATAGACCCCGGGGCCATAGGTTTCACTAGTGGCTTCTCTCAAGAGCATAAGTATTTTACGGTGGGTGAACGAATTACTGTTGAGCAATTGACAGAATTGAGCATAGTTATGAGAATATCTAGGTATGATCATGTATATAGGCATCACGTCTGAGACAAGTAGACCGACTCCTACCTGCATCTACTACTATTACTCCACTCATCGACCGCTATCCAGCATGCATCTAGAGTATTAAGTTCATGAAAACAGAGTAACGCCTTAAGCAAGATGACATGATGTAGAGGGATAAATTCATGCAATATGATAAAAACCCCATCTTGTTATCCTCAATGGCAATAATACAATACGTGCCTTGCTACCCCTACTGTCACTTGGAAAGGACACCGCAAGATTGAACCCAAAGCTAAGCACTTCTCCCATTGCAAGAAAGATCAATCTAGTAGGCCAAACCAAACTAATAATTCAAAGAGACTTGCAAAGATAACCAATCATACATAAAAGAATTCAGAGAAGATTCAAATATTGCTCATAGATAATCTTGATCATAAACCCACAATTCATCGGTCTCAACAAACACACCGCAAAAAGAAGATTACATCGAATTGATCTCCACAAGAGAGGGGGAGAACATTGTATTGAGATCCAAAAAGAGAGAAGAAGCCATCTAGCTAATAACTATGGACCCGAAGGTCTGAGGTAAACTACTCACACTTCATTGGAGAGGCTATGGTGTTGATGTAGAAGCCCTCCGTGATGGATGCCCCCTCCGACGGAGCTCCGGAACAGGCCCCAAGATGGAATCTCGTGGATACAGAAAGCTGCGGCGGTGGAATTAGGTTTTTGGCTCTGTATCTGGTCGTTTGGGGGTACGTAGGTATATATAGGAGGAAGAAGTACATCGGTGGAGCAACAGGGGGCCCACGAGGGTGGAGGGCGCGCCTGGGAGGGGGGGTAGGCGCGCCCCCTACCTCGTGGCCTCCTCCTTTATTTTCTTGACGTAGGGTCCAAGTCTCCTGGATCATGTTCGGTGAGAAAATCACATTCCCGAAGGTTTCATTCCGTTTGGACTCCGTTTGATATTCCTTTTCTTCGAAACCCTAAAATAGGCAAAAAAAACAACTATTCTGGGCTGGGCCTCCGGTTAATAGGTTAGTCCCAAAAATAATATAAAATTGGATAATAAAGCCCAATAATGTCCAAAACAGTAGATAATGTAGCATGGAGCAATCAAAAATTATAGATACGTTGGAGACGTATCAAGCATCCCCAAGCTTAATTCCTGCTCGTCCTCGAGTAGGTAAATGATAAAAAAGATAATTTTTGATGTGGAGTGCTACTTGGCATAATTTTAATGTAACTCTTCTTAATTGTAGTATGAATATTCAGATCCGAAAGATTCAAGATAAATTTTAATATTGACATAAAAATAATAATACTTCAAGCATACTAAGAATGCAATCATGTCTTCTCAAAATAACATGGCCAAAGAAAGTTATCCCTACAAAATCATATAGTCTGGCTATGCTCCATATTCATCACACAAAATATTTAAATCATGCACAACCCCGATGACAAGCCAAGCAATTGTTTCATACTTTTGACATTCTCAAAACTTTTTCAATTTTCACGCAATACATGAGTGTGAGCCATGGACATAGCACTATAGGTGGAATAGAGTGGTGGTTGTGGAGAAGACAAAAAAGGGAGAAGATAGTCTCACATCAACTAGGCGTATCAACGGGCTATGGAGATGCCCATCAATAGATATCAATGTGAGTGAGTAGGGATTGCCATGCAACGGATGCACTAGAGCTATAAGTATATGAAAGCTCAAAAAGAAACTAAGTGGGTGTGCATCCAACTTGCTTGCTCATGAAGACCTAGGCATTTTGAGGAAGCCCATCATTGCAATATACAAGCCAAGTTCTATAATGAAAAATTCCCACTAGTATATGAAAGTGATAACATGAGAGACTCTATACTATGAAGATCATGGTGCTACTTTGAAGCACAAGTGTGGTAAAAGGATAGTAGCATTGCCCCTTCTCTCTTTTTCTCTCATTTTTTTATTTTTTTTATTTGGGTCTTTTCCCTTTTTTATGGCCTCTTTTCTTTTCTTTTTTTTATTTTTCGTCCGGAGTCTCATCCCGACTTGTGGGGGAATCATAGTCTCCATCATCCTTTCCTCACTGGGACAATGCTCTAATAATGATGATCGTCACACTTTTATTTTTCTTACAACTCAAGAATTACAACTCGATTCTTAGAACAAAATATGAATCTATATGAATGCCTCCGGCGGTGTACCGGGATATGCAATGATGCACGAGTGACATGTATGAAAGAATTATGAACGGTGGCTTTGCCACAAATACGATGTCGACTACATGATCATGCTAAGCAATATGACAATGATGGAGTGTGTCATAACAAACGGAACGATGGAAAGTTGCATGGCAATATATCTCGGAATGGCTATGGAAATGTCATAATAGGTAGGTATGGTGGCTGTTTTGAGGAAGGTATATGGTGGGTGTATGATACCGGCGAAAGGTGTGCTGTATTAGAGAGGCTAGCAAAGGTGGAAGGGTGAGAGTGCGTATGATCCATAGACTCAACATTAGTCATAAAGAACTGATATACTTATTGCAAAAATTTACAAGTTATCAAAGAAAAGTATTACGCGCATGCTCCTAGGGGGATAGATTGGTAGGAAAAGACCATCGCTCATCCCCGACCGTCACTCATAAGGAAGACAATCAAAAAATAAATCATGCTCCGACTTCATCACATAACGGTTCACCATACGTGCATGCTACGGAAATCAAAAACCTCAACACAAGTATTTCTCAAATTCACAACTACTCAACTATCACAACTTTAATATCACCATCTTCATATCTCAAAACAATTATCAAGTATCAAACTTATCATAGTATTCAACACACTCATAAGAAAGTTTTATTATTAATCTTGTATACCAAGCATATTAATCTTGAATGCCTAACATAATTAAAGCAAATTACCACGCTGTTTTGTAGGACTCTCAAAATAATCTAAGTGAAGCATGAGAGAACAATAGTTTCTATAAAACAAATCCACCACCATGCTCTAAAAGATATAAGTGAAGCACTAGAGCAAAATTATATGACTCAAAAGATATAATCGAAGCACATAGAGTATTCTAACAAATTCCAAATTATGTATGGCTCTCTCAAAAGGTGTGTACAACAAGGATGATTGTGGTAAACTAACAAATAAAGACTCAAATAATACAAGACGCTCCAAGCAAAACACATATCATGTGGCGAATAAAAATATAGCTCCAAGTAAAGTTACCGATAGAAGTAGACGGAAGAGGGGATGCCTTCCGGGGCATCCCCAAGCTTTGGCTTTTAGGTGTCCTTAGATTATCTTGGGGGTGCCATGGGCATCCCCAAGCTTAGGCTCTTGCCACTCCTCGTTCCATAATCCATCAAATCTTTACCCAAAACTTGAAAACTTCACAACACAAAACTTAAAGTAGAAAATCTCGTGAGCTCCGTTAGCAAAATAAAACAAAAGACCACTTCAAGGTACTGTAATGAACTCATTAGTTATTTATATTGGTGTTAAACCTACTGTATTCCAACTTCTCTATGGTTTATAAACTATTTTACTAGCCATAGATTCATCAAAATAAGCAAACAACACACGAAAAACAGAATCTGTCAAAAACAGAACAGTCTGTAGTAATCTGTAGCTAGCGCAAGATCTGGAACCCCAAAAATTCTAAAATAAATTGCTGGACGTGGGGAATTTATCTATTAATCATATTCAAAAAGAATTAACTAAATATCACTTTCCAAATAAAAATGACAGCAGTTCTCGTGAGCGCTAAAGTTTCTGTTTTTTACAGAAAGATATCAAGACCTTCCCCAAGTCTTCCCAACGGTTCTACTTGGCACAAACACTAATTAAACACAAAAAAACACAACCAAAACAGAGTCTAGATAAATTATTTATTACTAAACAGGAGCAAAAATCAAGGAATAAAAACAAAATTGGGTTGCCTCCCAACAAGCGCTATCGTTTAACGCCCCTAGCTAGGCATAAAAAGCAAGGATAGATCTAGGTATTGCCATCTTTGGTTGGCAATCCATAAGTGGCTCTCATAATAGATTCATAAGGTAATTTAATTTTCTTTCTAGGAAAGTGTTCCATGCCTTTCCTTAACGGAAATTGGAATCTAACATTTCCTTCCTTCATATCAATAATTGCACCAATCGTTCTAAGGAAAGGTCTACCAAGAATAATAGGACATGAAGGATTGCAATCTATGTCAAGAACAATAAAATCTATGGGCACATAATTCCTATTTGCAACAATAAGAACATCATTAATTCTTCCCATAGGTTTCTTAATAGTGGAATCCGCAAGGTGCAAGTTTAGAGAGCAATCATCAAAATCACGGAAATCTAACAAATCACACAAAGTCTTTTGAATCGTGGAAACACTAGCACCCAAATCACACAAAGCATAGAACTCATGATCTTTAATCTTAATTTTAATAGTTGGTTCCCACTCATCATAAAATTTTCTAGGGATAGAAACTTCCAACTCAAGTTTTTCTTCATAAGATTGCATCAAGGCATCAACGATATGTTTAGTAAACATTTTATTTTGACTATAAGCATGCGGAGAATTTAGAATGGATTGCAACAAGGAAATACAATCAATCAAAGATCAATTTTCATAATTAAATTCCTTGAAATCCAAGATAGTGGGTTTAGCAACATCTAGGGTTTTAATTTCTTCAATCCCACTTTTATCAAATTTACCATCAAGATCTAAAAACTCCGAATTTTTGGAACGCCTTCTAGGTAAAGGTGGATCATATTCAGTCCCATCATTATCAAGATTCATATTGCAAAAAAAAGATTTAATAGAGGACACATCAATAACTTTTAGATCTTCATCTTTATTTTCATAGGAACTAGAAGAACACGCTCGTATAAAGGCATCTTTCTTAGCACGCATCCTAGCGGTTCTTTCTTTGCACTCATCAATGGAAATTCTCATGGCTTTGAGAGAATAATTGATATCATGCTTGGGAGGAATAGATCTAAGTTTCAAAGAATCAACATCAAGAGAAATTCTATCAACATTCCTAGCCAACTCATCAATCTTAAGCAATTTTTCTTCAATCAAAGCATTGAAACTCTTTTGCAAAGTAATAAATTATTTAATATTAGATTCAAAATCAGAGGGCATCTTATTATAATTTCCATAAGAATTGCTGTAGGAACTACCATAATTATTAGAGGGATTAATAGGATACGACCTAGGATTAAAATTTCCTCTATACGCGTTGTTACCAAAATTGTTCCTACCAACAAAATTCACATCCATAGATTCATTATTATTCTCAATCAAAGTAGACAAGGGCATATAATTAGGATAAGAAGAAACACTCTTAATAGCAAATAATTTCATAAGTTCATCCATCTTTCCACTCAAAACATTAATTTCTTCTATCACATGCACCTTTTTATTAGTAAATCTTTCAGTATGCCATTGAGAATAATTAACCATAATATTATCTAGTAGTTTAGTACCTTCTCCTAAAGTGATTTCCATAAAAGTGCCTCCCGCGGCCGAATCTAAAAGATTTCTAGAAGCAAAATTCAATCCGGCATAAAATTTTTGTATAATCATCCACAAATTCAAACCATGTGTAGGGCAATTACGTATCATTAATTTCATCTTCTCCCAAGCTTGTGCAACATGTTCATGATCAAGTTGCTTAAAATTCATAATATCGTTCCTAAGGGAGATGATCTTAGCGGGAGGAAAATACTTAGATATAAAAGCATCTTTGCACTTGTTCCAAGAATCAATACTATTTTTAGGCAAAGACGAAAACCAAGCTTTAGAACAATCTCTAAGCGAAAAAGGAAATAGTTTCAATTTAACAATATCATTATCCACATCTTTCTTCTTTTGCATATCACACAAATCAACGAAGCTATTTAGATGGGTAGCGGCATCTTCACTAGGAAGGCCGGAAAATGGATCTTTCATGACAAGATTCAGCAAAGCGGCATTAATTTCACAAGATTCAGCATTGGTAAGATGAGCAATCGGAGTGCTAATAAAATCATTGTTGTTGGTATTGGTAAAGTCACACAATTTAGTGTTATCCTGAGCCATTGTTACAAGCAAGCATTCCAACACACAAGCAAACAAGAAATAGGCAAAAAGTGGCAAATAGAGGAAGAGAGGGAGGATAGAGAGAGAGAGGGTGAATAAAACGACACAGGTGAAGTGGGGGAGAGGAAAGCGAGAGGCAAATGGCAAATAATGTAATGCGGGAGATAAGGGTATGTGATGGGTACTTGGTATGTTGACTTTTGCGTAGACTTCCCCGGCAACGGCACCAGAAATCCTTCTTGCTACCTCTTGAGCACTTGCGTTGGTTTTCCCTTGAAGAGGAAAGGGTGGTGCAGCAAAGTAGCGTAAGTGTTTCCCTTAGTTTTTGAGAACCAAGGTATCAATCCAGTAGGAGGCCACGTACGAATCCCTTGTACCTACACAAACAAATAAATCCTCGCAACCAACGCGATAAGGGGTTGTCAATCCCTACACGGTCACTTACGAGAGTGAGATCTGATAGATATGATAAGATAATATTTTGGTATTTTTGTGATAAAGATGCAAAGTAAAATAAAAGCAAAGTAAAAAAGCAAAGGAAATAACTAAGTATTGGAAGATTAATATGATGAAGATAGACCCCGGGGCCATAGGTTTCACTAGTGGCTTCTCTCAAGAGCATAAGTATTTTACGATGGGTGAACGAACTACTGTTGAGCAATTGACAGAATTGAGCATAGTTATGAGAATATCTAGGTATGATCATGTATATAGGCATCACGTCCAAGACAAGTAGACCGACTCCTGCCTGCATCTACTACTATTACTCCACTCATCGACCGCTATCCAGCATGCATCTAGAGTATTAAGTTCATGAAAACAGAGTAACGCCTTAAGCAAGATGACATGATGTAGAGGGATAAATTCATGCAATATGATAAAAACCCCATCTTGTTATCCTCGATGGAAACAATACAATACGTGCCTTGCTACCCCTACTGTCACTTGGAAAGGACACCGCAAGATTGAACCCAAAGCTAAGCACTTCTCCCATTGCAAGAAAGATCAATCTAGTAGGCCAAACCAAACTGATAATTCAAAGAGACTTGCAAAGATAACCAATCATACATAAAAGAATTCAGAGAAGATTCAAATATTGCTCATAGATAATCTTGATCATAAACCCACAATTCATCGGTCTCAACAAACACACCGCAAAAAGAAGATTACATCGAATTGATCTCCACAAGAGAGGGGGAGAACATTGTATTGAGATCCAAAAAGAGAGAAGAAGCCATCTAGCTAATAACTATGGACCCGAAGGTCTGAGGTAAACTACTCACACTTCATCGGAGAGGCTATGGTGTTGATGTAGAAGCCCTCCATGATGGATGCCCCCTCCGGTGGAGCTCTGGAACAGGCCCCAAGATGGGATCTCGTGGATACAGAAAGTTGCAGCGGCGGAATTAGGTTTTTGGCTCCGTATCTGGTCGTTTGGGGGTACGTAGGTATATATAGGAGGAAGAAGTACATCGGTGGAGCAACAGGGGGCCCACGAGGGTGGAGGGCGCGCCTGGGAGGGGGGGTAGGCGCGCCCCCTACCTCGTGGCCTCCTCCTTTATTTTCTTGACGTAGGGTCCAAGTCTCCTGGATCATGTTCGGTGAGAAAATCACGTTCCCGAAGGTTTCATTCCGTTTGGACTCCTTTTGATATTCCTTTTCTTCGAAACCCTAAAATAGGCAAAAAAACAACAATTCTGGGCTGGGCCTCCGGTTAATAGGTCAGTCCCAAAAATAATATAAAAGTGCATAATAAAGCCCAATAATGTCCAAAACAGTAGATAATATAGCATGGAGCAATCGAAAATTATAGATACGTTGGAGACGTATCACCCGTATGTACGTACGTGGCCGTATTTTCTTTCTTGCACACTGGCCGCTGTATGTACGTGTACATGCTACGTGTGCGCCTCTACTACGACACGTGTGCGCCTCTACATCAACCAGTATGTACGTACACGTTCGCGACCAGAATGACAACGCTACGTACGCTTCGACCAGGTGGGTCCTGACTGTCAGGCACTTCCTTGCGTGTGAAGATGTAGCTGGTGGGTCCCAGCAGTCAGGAGGGCGAATCGTTTTTTTGCCCGGACGCAATTCCCTGTGTGCGAAGATGTAGCTAGTGGGTCCCAGCAGTCAGGGGGAAATGTTTTTTTGCAAAATACAGTGGACCGTCCGGTGGGTCCCCGCTATCAGGTGGAGGAATAATTTTTTTGCGTGTAATAAGGAGACACTTCCTTGCTGCGGCCGTGGACCCAGCTGTCAGCCTCTCCACGTACAGTCCACGTCCGATGGAAGCCGTTACTTGACCACGTTGACCACGCCGCGCTGAGAGCACCGGGGCGGTGGACGACGGCGAGACCTAGGAAGGGGACAACGCGGAGCTGGGGAAGAAGCGGCAGTGGATGCCCATGCGTAGAGGAGTATGAGGGTTCACTGGTTCGCTATGGTGTGAGGCTGCCATTGCTGCAGAATAACAGGGGGTGTGTGTGAGTAGAGGGATAGCCTGGCCAGCGGCGGGAGTAGTAGGGGGCGGTGAGGCCTCCGCCGCATCGCAGCCGGCCACGGGAGGCAGGAGCACGAGGCACGACCGACGCTAGTTTGGGTGGCTAGAGCAAGAAGACCAGAGGTTGAAGAAGCACTATGGCCGTTGGATGGACATCGTCCGATCATTGGAGCTAGAATCATGGATATCGACTAAGTTGACAAAGCCCTCCGTCCCCGTCAACTTAGTAGGCCCACAAGTCAGCCTGCAACTATACTGGGTCCCAGCTAGCAAGGGGAGTATTCATTTTTTGTGCGTAATAAGGTGGCACTTCCTTGCGTGCGAAGATATAGCTGGTGGGTCCAAGCTATCAGCGAAGGTAACATTTTTTTCGCGAAAATACAAAGGCCCTTTCGGTGGGTCCCAGATGTTAGGTGGAGGAATCATTATTTTGCATGATAAGGAGGCATTTCCTTGCGTGCGGCCGTGGACCCAGCTGTCAGCCTCTCCATGTTCAGTCCACTTCAGATGCATGTCGGTCATTGACCACGTTGACCAAGCCGCGCTGAGAGCACCAGGGCAGTGGACGACGGTGAGGCCTAGGAAGGGAACGACACGGAGGCAGGAAAGACTCGGCAGTTGTTTCCCACGCGGAGGGGAGTACGACCGTACGAGGGTTTACTGGTTTGTCTGCCGTCGTCGGAGAATAATAACAGGTGTGGGTGAGTAGAGGGATGGCTAGGCCAGCGATGGGAGTACGGTGGGGCGGTGAGGCCTGCGCGGCAGCACAGTCGGCCGCGGGGATGAGGGAGCAGGCAGTCCCGCCCGACGCTTGTTTGAGCGGCTGGAGCAGGAAGAGCAGAGATTGAAGAAGCACGACGGCCATTGGAAGGACATCCAACAATCACTGCTTGTGTGTCAACCTTTTCTTAGGAAAGCCTCAAATCTGTGGAAAACATCATACAACCCATCTGCCATTATTTCTAATAATTTACATCCCATTTGCTAATTCTTAAGGTTTTTGTGGAGCCCATATTCTTTTTGTTAGCATTACAGCCCATATTGTGGCCACGTTAAAAAATTATACAAAATTTTGCATATTTCGGTGCGGTCCAAACTGTTTTTAATCCCGAAATTTCGAGTCACATTCAAACTGATTTAAAAATAAATGTATATCAATATAAAATCCAACAAATTGTCCACACATAAAAATCAATGCAATTTAAAATTTCGAAATTAAAAAAAGAAATTTGAAACTAATTGCCGGTTTGATGTGTTTTAAAAATGTACAGCCCATTTCTCATTACTGATAGGCCATTTTCTCGGCCAGCCGAATGAAGCTCCCCTTGTCTTGAAAGATTTGTAGCCCAACATGCCTGACAAAGCGACTTACTTGGCAAATCACCAAAAAACTGGGTTGTGGCCGTGGACCCAGCTGTCAGCCTCTCCACGTACAGTACTCTTCCTTTGGAAGTCGGTCGTTGACCACATTGATCACGCCGCGCCGAGAGCACCAAGGCGGTGGACGATGGCGAGGCCTAGGAAGGGGACGACACGGAGCCGGGGAAGACGTGGCAGTGGATGCCCACGCGGAGAAGAGTATGAGGGTTCACTGGTTCGGCTGCGGTGTGAGGCTGCCGTCTCCGCAGAATAACAGGGGGTGTGGATGAGTGGAGGGATGGCCTGGCCAGCGGCGGGAGTAGTATGGGGGCGATGAGGCCTCCACGGCAGCACAGCTGGCCACGGGAGGCAAGAGCAGGCGGCACGACCGGCGCTGCTTTGGGCGGCTGGAGCAAGAAGACCATAGGTTGAAGAAGCACTAAGGCCGTTGGATGGACATCATACGGTCACTGGAGCTAGAATCATTCATATTGACTAAGTTGACAAAGCCCTCCATCCCCGTCAACTTAGTAGGCCCACAAGTCAGCCTCCCACTATGGTGGGTCCCAGCTGACAGGGGGTATTCATTTTTTGTGTGCAATAAGGAGGCACTTACTTGTGTGCGAAGATATAGTTGGTGGGTCCGACCTGTCAGTGGAGGGAACGTTTTTTTTGCGAAATACAGAGGCCCTTCCGGTGGATCCCAGATGTCAGTTGGAGGAATCATTATTTTGCATGTAATAAGGAGGCATTTCCTTGTGTGCTGCCGTGGACCCAGCTGTCAGCCTCTCCACGTACAGTCCACTTCCGATGGATGTTGTTCATTGACCACGTTGACCACACCGCACCGAGAGCACCAAGGCTGTGGATGACGGCGAGGCCTACGAAGGGAACGGCACGGAGCCGGGGATGACACGACAGTGGCCGCCCACGCGGTGGAGAGTACGAGGGTTGACTGGTTCGGCTGCCATTGCCAGAAAATAATAGGAGATGTGGGTGAGTAGAGGGATAGACAGGCCAGGGATGTGAGTATATGATGGGGCCGTGAGTCCTTCCCGGCAGCACAGCCGGCCACGAGAGCCGGGAGCGGGCGGTTCTGCGACGCTGGTTTGGGCGGCTGGGGCAGGAGGATCAGAGATTAAAGAAGCACGATTGCCATTAGATTGACATCTAACGGTTTGACGCTGGTAGTGTCGATTGTTGGCTAAGTTTCTTTTTTGATAAACCTTGTGTACGCATGAACTTAGTAGGCCCACAAGTCAGCCTCCAAATCTGTGGCAGAAAATATAGAGCCCATTTGCTATTTTTTAATAATTTGCAGCCCATTTGCTAATTCTTAAGTAATTTATTACAGCTCATTTTCTGCCCAGGATCACGGTCAAAAAGTTCAACCTTATTTTGCATATTTTGGTGGAGTCCGAACTTTTGTAATCCCGAAATGATAAACATTTTTTAAGAACTTATTGATTTGCCAAAAACTCATTTTGTTTTTGTAAGCAAATAAGATGTGGGACAATTGAGTTAGTTTAAGGGAAAACCAGTGTTAAAAAAATCAACGCTGGGAGGGAAAACAACAACAAAAATAAGGATGTAAATATGAAAAGGGAATTTTATGTATTTTCAATATAATGATACGTGTATATGAACTATTAAAACTATAGGTAGAGATTAGAAAACGGATGTAGGACATGCATTTCAAGAGGAAAATAGAACTGGGCTGTGTGTTTGATTCAGTAAAAAAGTGCCTGCGGATGTTGTAAGACAAAATATAACTAACGCTGGCGGGCCAGAGGCCAGTAGATACCTGCTGGATCTTTGTGCCCCGTTGTCATCATGGGCTGGGCCTGTTAAAAGCAAAACTAAGCCTGGGCAGTCTACAGCCCAGACCTGAAAAAACAATATACATGCTCAATAAACGAGAGAATTTTGCAAGTACAAACTGATAACTGGGATGCAGCAGGGGTACTGTTTTTTCATCATGATAATAAGAGCATGCACTTGTTTCAAAAAAATTGGAGAACTGGGAATTCGAACGATAGGTGCTTATGCTACCCATCAAATAAAAATCAGGTGCCTGAAAATTCGTTTCGAAACAAATGATTCAACTTTATATCTACATCGACCCTCGGCATGATGGTTGGAAGCAAATGCCAAGTTCATACCAAAAGATTGTTAACAACAATACCAACTTGCGGACGACAAGGTAGTACAAGTACCAATACCAAACTAATAATCTTTTTACTCGTGGCCCTAGTGTTCGTCTGGTAGAAAATCTTGCAGAGGACCAGCTCCCGCTCCTTCTCTTGCTCCAGGTCCCCGAGGTGGTACTGGTGCATCACCCAGTTGGTCGTCTGTTGGTCGAAGTTCTTGTTGGTGTGCAGCACCAGAACCTTTTTGCTGCCCATCTGCCGGCCGTTGACCATCACCGGCAAGGTATTGCCGGTGTTGTGCCACATCACATGCATGCCGCACTCCGACTGTATCTTGCGACGCGTCCACGTGCCCCTTTTGAACTCCCTGGAATTGCGCTGAAAGAAATGCTTGCTTAGGCCACTTAGTGTGATACCTGCAATATTGTCGAATACATGTTTTAGTGTATGTAGTTGGCATTTTCATAACATCTTTGGCATGTTGCAGTCACTTGTTTCACTTTTTATTAACTTTCAAATTGTAATTGCTTCACCAGGTCTGCGTCTAAAAAGAAAAATAGAGCTATAAACAAAGGAATATGTTTGTGCAAGTAGACGGACGATCGGTGTCTTACCTGGAAGTTTCTCAGGATGGGTGTAGCATATGTCGTGCTCGCTGTCGATGGTTGGTATGAACAAATCGATGAGAGGGTGAGATCTCGCGCTGTCAGCACTCACTTTGGCCTCAATGTGCTAGATCAGCTCCTGATCCGTGGGATCAAACTTGACGCCAGCCGGCAGCACCGGCCAATCCTTCTTCGACTTGCATGGGTTAATTCCAGTTATATGGTACTCAATGTATGATCAATCAACTGTTTTAAGTGAATGATGAAAGATTTCGATAGATAAGTGGTACTCCAAATCTGAAGTCCAGAATACCCAAACACGCCGTCGGGATTCTTGTGTCACCTCAGGCGCAGCGTGTTGTCACGTCAATTCAATGTGTGGACATGATGAATAATTTCACCAACGTATACTAGTACTTCTACTGTACTACTTACTAGTCGTATTTAGTGCCACATTTTAACCATAGGTTTAACTAACAAGTACGCACTTGAAGCCTAAGTTATACACACACACACACACACACACACACACATATACATATATATAGAGTGGCGCTATTCTAATCCTGGGATTAGAATAACTATTTGGATCACAGCGCCCTATATAGGGGCGATTGGATGTTCCTGATATCCCACCAAGCCCACCCCCGATTGATACAAAGGGAAAAAAAGAAAAATCCCACCCCACCCGCTCCCCACCATCTCTTCCCCAAATCTCCCCCGATACCGCATCTGCCTTCCCTCCCTCGCCCGCGCCGTCGCCGGCCGTGACCTCCAATCATGTCGCCGCCAGGCCCAACGCCCAACCATGATGTGGCAGAGGCCCGACCTCCCATCGCGCCTCCATGCCCGACCTCCCTATGCCGCCGCTCCCCGCTTCCCCTAACTCTCTGCGCCGCCGCCCCCCGCTACCCCAAGCTCTCTGCGCTGCCGCCCTGGCCCTACCTCTGGCACCGACCTCCAGCGCCGCCGCCGCCCCAACCTCTGGCGCCGCTGCCGCCCCAACATCCGATTCCATATCTTCCCCGCCCCAACCTCCGGCGTCCCCTCGCCCATGGCAGCGGCTGCGTCCATGGCGACGCTCTCTGGCTTCGCGCGCCGCCGTCACCCTTCGCGAGGTCTTCTCCGGCCGCGTTCTGGACAACGTCATCCAGAGGTAACCGGCCGGCTGAAACCCTACCCCTTCCTGCATTTGATACCAATTTCTCCATGGAAGTTCAGTATTCTGCAGGGCTGAGGACGTTGGGTATGTCTCACCCACAGAGGTGTAGGAGCAGTCCCTCCATGATGCATCCTCCTCTCGGTGGGGCTCCGCCGCAGCATCGCCCAAAATTGTTCAATGCCGCCTCCTTGGGTCGTTCAAGGACACATCCCCAGGTCGTTCAACGGTATTTCTTATGCTTCTCAAACTTCTCCCAGCCTCCAAGCGGCCTCTGCATAGCTCATCATAGCCCCTGCATTTCCATGCTCCGATGCCAACTTGTGCTGCCTGCATTTTCGCCCTACAAAAAAAAGAAGTGCTCAAATTTAGCAATTACTTGCAGCAGTTCAATTTATGCTGGGGAAGAAGAAAAAACGACAATAGGTTGCAGATGTTGTGTTTTGTGATTGTTGCGGGCTTGCAGCAATTTAGAGGTGGGTTCAAAGAAAAAAATTGTACCCAGATTACATGAATCATGCAATATACATTGAACAAAACTTGGTTGGCAAAAATGCTTTGTCTTGTTTGATGATAAAAAATTGTTTCAGAAAAATGCGTGAACTTCCCTCCAGTCCGGTGTGGCCTTCCATCTACTCTGTCGCGACCTTCCCTCCCCGGTGCCGAGATGCTCCTCCTCCACAGCCCCATCCCCAGCTTGCCCAGAACATCTTCCTCCTGCCTATCCACTGCATCTTCCCCATCCTTCTCTCTTCTCCCCATTTTCTCCTCCATCTCGTTTGATGATAAAAAAAATCAGAAATTTGATCTTTTTGCTCCCTATAATGTCAAAACCTTGGTGATTTCTTTGTGATCTGCTACACTATAATTTGACCAAAGGTTTGCATATGTCCATATGAGAGGTTGCACAGGCAAAAAAGGAAAATTTTGGGTCTAGAAATTGACACTAGTATCACGCTAACTTGATGACACAATTTGTTCAAAGATAGATGCATGTTCTTGCTTGGTCGTCCTGGTCGTCCGTTGCCAGGTGCCCGACCGCCACAATCTCCTTGTGTATGAGAGGGCAGTGCAGCGGGGGGCACCATCCTCGACCTTCAATTACTGGTCAGCAATGGCGATGCGAATAGAAAGGTCAGCATCTGGCCCTGTAGAAGTTCAGTTTGTTTATTTTCTGAAGTTTTTAAAGTGGAGTATAACCATGCATATTTTGTAGGGCCCTGTGAAGTATAGTTTGTTTCGCTTCTGAAATTCAGCTTGTTGATTTTCTAAAGTTCACTTTGTTGATTTCCTGAAGTTCAGTTTTTTGATTTTTTGAAGAGAAAGGTTGCTTCACTTGCACCCTATCTAGTCGTCTTCTGAAGTTCAGCTTGTTGACTTTTTGAAGATCAGTTTGTTGATTTCCTGTGTGGTTATCTCATCGAGTCCTCCTCAGTCCGGAGCTAGAGGCGGTTCTTCAGCTTCCCTGCTGCACTCTCGCAATTGTCGGTAAGTAATCCTTGTTCTACTCTTTCCTTGTAGTAATGCTGGTTGGGTTCCCCTCCTAGTTTGGAAATATAATAATACAAGTTTGTCTCTGTGCTCTGTTCATATGATTACAATAGCAGAGAAAAGTAACAAAGGGTCAGAACCAAACCAGAGTGAAACATACCAATCATAACATGGTTATTTGCAACGAACTCTAGTCATTTGTTCATCTAACTGCAGCAGAGACAAAATTTATACAAGCGGCACTATAGCACCCGAGAAGATGGGGAGAGGATGTGCGGTGAAGAAAAAACATAGGTTTTCAAACCGGCCATTGGTGGTAGCATCTAATCATTTTGCCATGTAATGAACATGTGTATGTATGTACAGTAGCATATTTTACTCGAACTGAGTTACTCTATTATGTATGAAGTATGTGCAGACAAGAATGCATGTATTATAACCTTCTAATTGTTACACTTGGTGTGTACGCATTTTGCTTTTGCTTTGCGTTTGGCTGATAAATGGTGTCCGCCTATATGTTTGTAATTATTGGTTAAATGTTGTCCACCTATATGTTTGTAGTTATTGATTATTATAACTGAATTTATTTATTTTGGTTTGCAACGTACAACACAATAACTTTTTGGCAGAGAGTTCAACTAAATAAAGTTTTGGAGCAATTAGAAAGAAGGTCAAACACATTTACGCCAGAAGGTCATTATTACTACAATGTTCATTTTGGGAAAAAGACAAGATATGAAAAAAAAATTATAGTTAGCTACTACTGTTATTGCATGCTTTCATAGCAAAGAAAAATACATTGGAAATTTTATGCATTGTCCCGAGAGGATTTGGGGCATCCACCCACACCTCCATATGCTCATTCATGTATACTTTGTAAAAAAAATGAGAAGTTCAAAATATGATACTCCCTTGTATCCATAATAATCATCTTGCGTTTTTGTTTAAAACTGAACTAAACCACGCTAATAGAATAAAACCAAGATGTCCAAATTAAAAAAACAAGCAGTTCGGTGTTTACAAAACCTAAGATTTTTCACATTATCAAAAGAATAAAATCAAGAAGTTCGAATTAAAATAACGAAGAAGTTTCCTTGTAACTAAAGAATAAAAATGAATAAGTTCAAATTAAAATAAAGGAGAAGTTCGATTTATATAGAAAACTCAAAATTCTTTTCATTTCTAGGAAAAATAAATGTATGAAGTTCAGTTTAACAAAATGTTTGATGTTTATTTAAAACATATTTTTATAGGAATAAAACTAAGAAGTTCAAATTAAAATAACAAAGAAGTTCAAAATTCATAAAAAACTCATGATCTGGCCATTTTCTAATTTACTTCAAAATGGCAGAAATATCATTTGTGTAAGTTCAAGTCCTCGGTCGGAGAAAGTTGAAAAATTTATTGTGAGAGAGGTTTGTACAAAAGGAAAATCATTTGTGTGACATTGACGAATGTATGAGGAAATTACAAACGAAAATACATCACAGAAGTTCAACGTGAAAATAGCAAGAAGTTCAATTACTACGCTGAATGAATTTCAGATAAAAAACTTCTAAAACCATCGCGAGTATGAAAAAATGATCAAAAGCTTGTTGAAAGAAGTTCAAGTGCTTTGTCCAGAGAAGTTAAAAAATTCTTGCGAGAGAGGTGCACCTTGTATTTCCATGTTCGATTTTTTTCGTATAAAAATCGGATACAATTCTTTACTCAAAATATAAAAAGGTGAAGTTCAAAATGAAATAACAAAGAAGTTCGGAGTTTATTAAAACCTAGGATTTACCTGTTCAAAAAATAAAAAAAACACAATGCCATTTTTTGCACTTTTAAAAACAACTCATAAACGAAAAAATGGTTGCTTGAAGTTCAAGTGCTCGGCGAGGAAAAGTTTAAAAAAAATCTTGTGATAGAGGTTCACCGTATATTTAGATGTCCAAAATACATAAAAAACCTGTTGTTTCTTGTGTTTGAAAATAACTCTCTCAAACCAGAGAGAAGTTCATAGTGATAACAAATCGGAAGTTCACGTACTACATGGTGTGTATTTCATATAAGAAAAAAACAATAAAGCGAAACAGAGTGAAGTTCAAACAGACATGCCTGAGAAGTTCAACTACTTCACGCAGTGCATTTCCTTTCACGATGAAGGCAAAAATCATGATCTCGCCATTTTCTAAATTACTTGAAAACGACTGGAATATCATTTGTGTAAGTTCAAGTCCTCCATCGGAGAAATTTTAAAAAATATTGTGAGAGGTTTATACAAAAGAAATACCATTTGTGTAACACTTGACGAATGGATGGGAAAATTACAAATGAAAAATACGTCACAGAAGTTCAACGTAAAAACAGCACCAAGTTCACTTACTACACTGAATGAATATCAGATGAAAAACTTTTAAAATCATCGCGAGTATGAAAAAATGATCAACACGGGAAAGTTGCGTGTTTACAGTAGCTTTCCACTGGTATATCACTTGCTCAATTCCGGTGAGTGGATGGAGAGCTACGAGCAGTGGATGGAGACCTACGAGCAAAAAAATCACGTGAAAAACAGAGTGAAGTTCAGGTACACGCGCCGAGATGTTCAGGTTCTTCACGCGGTGCATTTTTGAAGAATCTGTTTCGCGATAAAGGCAGAATGCATGATCCCGCCATTTTCAAAATTACTTGAAAACGGCTAGGAATCAGAGAAAACCATCAACATAAAAAAGTTTCACATTTTCCGTAGCTTTTTAGCGATATATTATTTGCCCCATTCTGATAAAGTTTGTAGAAATTACGGTGAAAATACGTTTTTCGCCATTTTCAAAACTGACTTAAAACTGTAAAGAATTGGGAGAAACAATACATACCAAAAAGTTTCGTATTTGTTCAAGCTTTCCAACGCCATATCATTTTCTGCATTCAGACGCACGGTTAAAAAATTAGCTCGAAAATACGAACTCGGTAGGACTTGGACCATTTTCTAAATTACTCTTAAACCATTCAAAATTAGAAAAAAACTGTCAAGATGAAAAAGTAGCGCATTTTCATAAGCTTTCCAACTCCATATCATATGCCTCCATTGAATTAGCCGTTTAGAAATGACATCGAAAAAAACGAACTCAGCTGTTCGGTTTACGAAATTTTATGTTTTTTCAAATTACTCTTTAACCATAAGGAATTAGAGAAAACTTTCAACATGTGGAAGGAGCGGTTTTGCAGTAGCTTTTCAACGCCATATTATATGCCTCATTCCGATAAACGGTTTAGAAATGCGATCGAAAATACGATTCACGTTTTTTGTGCAAAGAAAAAACGGCTTTCAAAACTACTCTTAAACCGCTTATATTTTGCCAAAAATTTAAGTTGGGTCATGATATTGGTGTCCATAGCTTTCCAATGGTATATCGCAAGCCCCATTTGAGCAATGTTGGCGGAAGTTCAACCTAGTTCACAGGGAAGTTCAACGTACTACTAATGGGGCAGGTCAGGTTGTGATCAGAATATTATTCTGATCCCGTGATCAGAATAGTGTTTATGTATATATATATAGACTGCACATCATCTCCATCATCATTATCAGTACATCCTGCGCAGGTGAGTTAGCATGCACTTGATCCCAGAAAGGTCTATATCCTTCAAACCAGAGGAGTGCTTCAAACTAACAACAATACATAATATCCAACAAAAGAGGGTCGTGCTACAGCAGCAGAATACATGGCTTAGTCTACATATCAGTACGAATGAAGCTGTGCATATTTGCTGTTGGTATGAACCACATCGCCGCATGTCGGGTTTGCAAAAGCCATCCATCGCATGGAAGCTTGATGCCTTTCACACACTGAAGATTATCTGGCAACAAGCTATGTCGATGAATCTCTGGATATGGTGATTCATGAAACCCATGGTATGATGTGTAAACAGGGTCCCCCCTGGCGAATGGAAGTTGCATAGCACGGTAATCATGGCCGGTGATATGATCGATGATTGGTTGGATGATCGGATAATTGAGCCCGAGGAACATGGAGTGGTTGCCGAGGCTGTAAACCCGCCTCCAGTTGAATACGCCTGGCCCAACGGAGCTGGGATCTTTCTTGAACACGAAGCAGCCATAGCCATCAATGTCACAAACGCTCCATGCATTATACTGCATGTGGTTTGATGAAATGGTTTGGTCATTTTGGTACGTGCAAATGAGCATCAAATGACCACCATCAGCTAAACGAGCGATAAACCACCACCCATCGGCTGGTATGATTCCAGGTCCTGGAATCATGAAGGCCAGCGCATTTGCGTTTGCTGCAACAATTCAAATTGGAGACCAAAAGGACAAAAATAAACAATCATGTTCAGAGTATGTGTGGAATTAAGATGATTATAACAGTGACACAGATCATAGACAGAGAATTGCAATGTCGTGGTCATAATCATACCCCAAGTTAGAAAAATAAGCCAATGGCTTTCATATTCTAGCAACATATCATGGTTCAAACATCATGTAACAATGAGAGGAAAACAGATATGACAGGGCCTACTCATATTCTACCATAGCACTTACTACAGTTATCATATCAACTCTATTTTATAACATGCGTTGTTATAAAAAACCTGGAAATGAGAGTAACATATAGTAATCATGATGTTATACTCATAATATCTATTCTAACAATCATTATATACTAATTGTTCTCATATCAACTCTAACAATAACATGTGTGGTCATAAAAATCTAGGAAATGAGAGAAACATATAGCAATGATGTGGTTATAGACATACTATCTCTCCCTGATAATAAAGCACGGATTAAGTCTTCGGGTTCACCGTCGCAATACGCTTTCTTTCTGTAAATTTACGCTTTTAGTTTGAATTTAAAACATATTCGAGGTGGTACTAAATTTTGCTGATGCAGATTGCACGAACTACGTCCTGGTCGGCAGGCTTTGGGCCCTCATGCATGTTTATATTTTGATGATTTGGGCCTTGCACGCATGTGATTCACCATGCCAAAAAAAATTATATGATTTCTTCATGTGCTTGTTCAGCTAAATAATAATAATCCCACATCGCTTATTTCCGCTTAATCCCACTGATTCATATACGCACCCATGGATGATTCATCAAGCGACCGGAAACAAAGGTGCAGAGGATGAGGCATACATAAAGATTCCACGAGGGAGGGGATGACTGAGCGGGCCTCCGAACTGGATCAGAAGGAGCACAAGGGAGGGGATGAGCTCCACATGGCAGTGGGGCGCTGCCGCCCCTCCCAATCTGGTGCGCAACCACTGCACACCACGGCCCTGTAGCGCCCGTCGCCATCAGCCACCGGGAGGGAGGAGCTCCACCACCAAGGCATGGGGAGGCTGCCGCCCAGCTGGTGCGCCGAAGAGCAGTCAGATCTGGTGCGCAACCACTGCACACTGCGGCCGCCGCCCAGCTGGTGCGCCGAAGAGCAGACCGCCGCCGCCCCAGCCGATGTTGGCAGATCCTCCCACGTGGAGGGAAGGGAGGGGGTGATCTCGCGGTGCTGGAGCTTGGTTTGGGGAGGGGGGAGGGGCGGGGTGTGGAGGATCCCGACGGTGATGTGGGCTCAGGCGGCAGCGCCGCATCACAGTGATGCGGTGAGGTCGGGATGGCTCTCACAAGAGAAAAGAAACGAAGGATAGGCTCTGCGAGCGAGCGGCAGCGAGGCGGCTGGTAGCCAGGCGATTAGCTTTTTTCTTTTTACAGCAAGCCGACGTGTTAGGTAGCTAGCGTGACAGCATAGAGCGGCTGTTTTCCAGTTTTTAATTGAAGGTGTATTTTGGATCCTCACACAAGTATGTTAGCGTGCACACATGTGTTTGCTCTCCTTTCTTCTAAATAAAAATGTGCTTGCTCTCTAAACTAGGCACACGCTGTCTTTTTATTTTAAGGTTGAATTTGACTCATCTATTTTATTTTTATTTTGAATTTGACTCTGTTTATGTCTCTCGTGAACTCATACTGATGGGCTACTAGGACGCAGCAACTGAAAAGGTAACAAGCATCATACATAGATGGATAAGGATTAAGCAATGTTGAACTAACATATATACGCAAACTTAGGGCATACACGATGAAAACATATATGCTTGCACGTCCAATACAAGTAAATACAAAATAAATTGTCTTCAGGAGCTATTGATCCCGGTTCATATGAGTTCATAACAAACTGTCGACGCCAAAACACAGACATTTACATGTCATGGCAACAGAGTCTTTAGTTGTTATCATTCTTAATGAAGCTATTGTTTCAGATCATGAAAATGATGCCATGTCTGATGTTTCTAATGATGGAGTAATTATCAAATTTAAGGAGGCGAGGCCACAAAATGAGATGAGGATGGTGGGGGACGCCCTGATTGTTGTCTGGCCTTATTAAACGAGATCTAAAGAGTCGAGGTCACATAAATGAGCGAAGGAAGGTGCCTGACTGTTGTCACAAAATGAGATGAGGATTGTTGGGGAACGTAGTAATTTCAAAAAATTTCCTACGCACACGCAAGATCATGGTGATGCATAGCAACGAGAGGGGAGAGTGTTGTCTACGTACCCTCGTAGACCGACAGCGGAAGCGTTATGACAACGCGGTTGATGTAGTCGTACGTCTTCACGGCCCGACCGATCAAGCACCGAAACTACGGCACCTCCGAGTTCTAGCACACATTCAGCTCGATGACGATCCCCGGACTCCGATCCAACAAAGTGTCGGGGAAGAGTTCGGTCAGCACAACGGCGTGGTGACGATCTTGATGTTCTACTGTCGCAGGGCTTCGCCTAAGCACCACTACAATATAAAGGAGCAAGGGGGGGTGCGGACGGCCCTAGGTGGAGGCGCGCCGGAGGAGTCCTACTCCTACCGGGAGTAGGACTCCCCCCTTTCCCTAGTTGGATTAGGACTTGGGGGGAAGGAGGAGAGGGAAGAAAGGAAAGGGGGGGGGGGCGCCGCCCCCCTCCTTGTCCAATTCGGACTTGGGGGGGGGGAGGGGCGCGCGGCAGCCCCTAGGCCTCCTCTCCTCTTCCTCCACTAGGCCCATTAAGGCCCATTAGGTTACCGGGGGGTTCCGATAACCTCCCGGTATTCCGGTAAAATGCCGATTTCACCCGGGACACTTCCGATGTCCAAACATAGGCTTCCAATATATCGATCTTTATGTCTCGACCATTTCGAGACTCCTCATCATGTCCGTGATCACATCCGGGACTCCGAACAAACTTTGGTACATAAAAATATATAAACTCATAATGAAAAAGTCATCGTAACGTTAAGCGTGCGGACCCTACGGGTTCGAGAACAATGTAGACATGACAGAGACACGTCTCCGGTCAATAACCAATAGCGGAACCTGGATACTCATATTGGCTCCTACATATTCTATGAAGATCTTTATCGGTCAGACCGCATAACAACATACTTTGTTCCCTTTGTCATCGGCATGTTACTTGCCCGAGATTCGATCGTCGGTATCTCAATACCTAGTTCAATCTCGTTACCGGCAAGTCTCTTTACTCGTTTCGTAATACATCATCTCGCAACTAACTCATTAGTTGCAATGCTTGCAAGGCTTATGTGATGTGCATTACCGAGAGGGCCCAGAGATACCTCTCCGACAATCGGAGTGACAAATCCTAATCTCGAAATACGCCAACCCAACATGTACCTTTGGAGACACCTGTAGAGCTCCTTTATAATCACCCAGTTACGTTGTGACGTTTGGTAGCACACAAAGTGTTCCTCCGGCAAGCGGGAGTTGCATAATCTCATATTCATAGGAACATGTATAAGTCATGAAGAAAGCAATAGCAACATACTAAACGATCGGGTGCTAAGCTAATGGAATGGGTCATGTCAATCACATCATTCTCCTAATGATGTGATCCCGTTAATCAAATGACAACACATGTCTATGGTTAGGAAACATAACCATCTTCGATTAACGAGCTAGTCAAGTATAGGCACACTAGTGACATTTAGTTTGTCCATGTATTCACACAAGTATTATGTTTCCGGATAGTACAATTCTAGCATGAATAATAAACATTTATCATGATATAAGGAAATAAATAATAACTTTATTATTGCCTCTAGGGCATATTTCCTTCAGTCTCCCACTTGCACTAGAGTCAATAATCTAGATTACACAGTAATGATTCTAACACCCATGGAGCTTTGGTGCTGATCATGTTTTGCTCGTGGAAGAGGCTTAGTCAACGGGTCTGCTACATTCAGATCTGTATGTATCTTGCAAATCTCTATGTCTCCCACCTGGACCAAATCCCGGATGGAATTGAAGCATCTCTTGATGTGTTTGGTTCTCTTGTGAAATCTGGATTCCTTTGCCAAGGCAATTGCACCAGTATTGTCACAAAAGATTTTCATTGGACCCGATGCACTAGGTATGACACCTAGATCGGATATGAACTCCTTCATCCAGACTCCTTCGTTTGCTGCTTCCGAAGCAGCTATGTACTCCGCTTCACATGTAGATCCTGCCACAACGCTTTGTTTAGAACTGCACCAACTGACAGCTCCACCGTTTAATGTAAACACGTATCCGGTTTGCGATTTAGAATCGTCCGGATCAGTGTCAAAGCTTGCATCAACATAACCATTTACGATGAGCTCTTTGTCACCTCCATATACGAGAAAAATATCCTTAGTCCTTTTCAGGTATTTCAGGATGTTCTTGACCGCTGTCCAGTGATCCACTCCTGGATTACTTTGGTACCTCCCTGCTAGACTTATAGCAAGACATACATCAGTTCTGGTACATAGCATTGCATACATGATAGAGCCTATGGCTGAAGCATAGGGAACATCTTTCATTTTCTCTCTATCTTCTGCAGTGGTCGGGCATTGAGTCTTACTCAATTTCACACCTTGTAACACAGGCAAGAATCCTTTCTTTGCTTGATCCATTTTGAACTTCTTCAAAATTTTGTCAAGGTATGTGCTTTGTGAAAGTCCAATTAAGCGTCTTGATCTATCTCTATAGATCTAAATGCCCAATATGTAAGCAGCTTCCCCGAGGTCTTTCATTGAAAAACTTTTATTCAAGTATCCCTTTATGCTATCCAAAAATACTATATCATTTCCGATTAGTAATATGTCATCTACATATAATATCAGAAATGCTACAGAGCTCCCACTCACTTTACAGGCTTCTCCAAAAGTCTGTACAAAACCAAATGCTTTGATCACATTATCAAAGCGTTTATTCCAACTCCGAGAGGCTTGCACCAGTCCATAAATGGATCGCTGGAGCTTGCACACTTTGTTAGCTCCCTTTGGATCAACAAAACCTTCTGGTTGCATCATATACAACTCTTCTTCCAGAAATCCATTCAGGAATGCAGTTTTGACATCCATCTGCCAAATTTCATAATCATAAAATGCGGCAATTGCTAACATGATTCGGACAGACTTAAGCATCGCTACGGGTGAGAAGGTCTCATCGTAGTCAATCCCTTGAACTTGCGAAAACCTTTTGCGACAAGTCGAGCTTTGTAGACAGTAATATTACCGTCAGCGTCAGTCTTCTTCTTGAAGATCCATTTATTCTCAATTGCTTGTCGATCATCGGGCAAGTCAACCAAAGTCCATACTTTGTTCTCATACATGGATCCCATCTCAGATTTCATGGCTTCAAGCCACTTTGCGGAATCTGGGCTCACCATCGCTTCTTCATAGTTCGTAGGTTCATCATGATCTAGTAGCATGACTTGCAGAACAGGATTACCGTACCACTCTGGCGCGGATCTTACTCTGGTTGATCTACGAGGTTCAGTAGTATCTTGTTCTGAAGTTTCATGATCATCATCATTAGCTTCCTCACTCACTGGTGTAGGTGTCACAGAAACAGTTTTCTGTGATGCACTACTTTCCAATAAGGGAGCAGGTACAGTTACCTCATCAAGTTCTACTTTCCTCCCACTCACTTCTTTCGAGAGAAACTCCTTCTCTAGAAAGTTTCTGAACTTAGCAACAAAAGTCTTGCCTTCGGATCTGTGATAGAAGGTGTATCCAATAGTCTCCTTTGGATATCCTATGAAGACACATTTCTCCGATTTGGGTTCGAGCTTATCAGGTTGAAGCTTTTTCACATAAGCATAGCAGTCCCAAACTTTCAGAAACGACAACTTTGGTTTCTTGCCAAACCACAGTTCATAAGGCGTCGTCTCAACAGATTTTGATGGTGCCCTATTTAACGTGAATGCGGCCGTCTCTAGAGCGTATCCCCAAAACGATAGCGGTAAATCAGTAAGAGACATCATAGATCGCACCATATCTAGTAAAGTACGATTACGACGTTCGGATACACCATTGCGCTGTGGTGTTCCGGGTGGCGTGAGTTGCGAAACTATTCCACAATTTTTCAAATGTACACCAAACTCGTAACTTAAATATTCTCCTCCATGATCAGATCGTAGGAATTTTATTTTCTTGTTACGATGATTTTCAACTTCACTTTGAAATTCTTTGAACTTTTTCAAATGTTTCAGAATTATGTTTCATTAAGTAGATATACCCATATCTTCTTAAGTCATCTATGAAGGTGAGAAAATAACGATATCCGCCACGAGCCTCAACATTCATCGGACCACATACATCTGTATGTATGATTTCCGACAAATTTGTTGCTCTCTCCATAGTACCGGAGAATGGTGTTTTGGTCATCTTGCCCATAAGGCACGGTTCGCAAGTACCAAGTGATTCATAATCAAGTGGTTCCAAAAGTCCATTAGTATGGAGTTTCTTTATGCGTTTTACACCGATATGACCTAAATGGCAGTGCCACAAATAAGTTGCACTATCATTATTAACTCAACATCTTTTGGCTTCAACATTATGAATATGTGTGTCACTACTATTGAGATTTAATAAGAATAGACCACTCTTCAAGGGTGCATGACCATAAAAGATATTACTCATATAAATAGAACAACCATTATTCTCTGATTTAAATGAATAACCGTCTCGCATCAAACAAGATCCAGATATAATGTTCATGCTTAACGCTGGCACCAAATAACAATTATTTAGGTCTAATATTAATCCCGAAGGTAGATGTAGAGGTAGCGTGCCGACTGCGATCACATCGACTTTGGAACCGTTTCCCACGCGCATCGTCACCTCGTCCTTAGCCAATCTTCACTTAATCCATAGTCCCTGTTTCGAGTTGCAAATATTAGCAACAGAACCAGTATCAAATACCCAGGTGCTACTGCGAGCATTAGTAAGGTACACATCAATAACATGTATATCATACATACCTTTGTTCACCTTGCCATCCTTCATATCCGCCAAATACTTGGGGCAGTTCCGCTTCCAGTGACCAGTCTTCTTGCAGTAGAAGCACTTAGTTTCAGGATTAGGTCCAGATTTGGGTTTCTTCTCCTGAGCAGCAACTTGCTTGTTGTTCTTTTTGAAGTTCCCCTTCTTCTTCCCTTTGCCCTTTTTCTTGAAACTAGTGGTCTTGTTGACCATCAACACTTGATGCTCCTTCTTGATTTCTACCTCTGCAGCTTTCAGCATTGCGAAGAGCTCGGGAATTGTCTTAACCATCCCTTGCATATTATAGTTCATCACGAAGCTCTTGTAGCTAGGCGGAAGTGATTGGAGAATTTTCTCAATGACGCAATCATCTGGAAGATTAACTCCCAATTGAATCAAGTGATTATTATACCCAGACATTTTGAGTATATGCTCACTGACAGAACTGTTCTCCTCCATCTTGCAGCTATAGAATTTATTAGAGACTTCATATCTCTCAATCCGGGCATTTGCTTGAAATATTAACTTCAACTCCTGGAACATCTCATATGCTCCATGACGTTCAAAACGTCGTTGAAGTCCCGATTCTAAGCCATAAAGCATGGCACACTGAACTATTGAGTAGTCATCAGCTTTGCTCTGCCAGACGTTCATAACATCTGGTGTTGCTCCAGCAGAAGGCCTGGCACCCAGCGGTGCTTCCAGGACGTAATTCTTCTGTGCAGCAATGAGGATAATCCTCAAGTTACGGACCCAGTCCATGTAATTGCTACCATCATCTTTCAACTTTGCTTTCTCAAGGAACACATTAAAATTCAACGGAACAACAGCACGGGCCATCTATCTACAATCAAACATAAACAAGCAAGATACTATCAGGTACTAAGTTCATGATAAATTTAAGTTCAATTAATCATATTACTAAAGAACTCCCACTTAGATAGACATCCCTCTAATCCTCTAAGTGATCACGTGATCCAAATCAACTAAACCATGTCCGATCATCACGTGAGATGGAGTAGTTTCATTGGTGAACATCACTATGTTGATCATATCTACTATATGATTCACGCTCGACCTTTCGGTCTCCGTGTTCCGAGGCCATATCTGTATATGCTTGGCTCGTCAAGTATAACCTGAGTATTCCGTGCAACTGTTTTGCACCCGTTGTATTTGAACGTAGAGCCTATCACACCCGATCATCACATGGTGTCTCAGCATGAAGAACTTTCACAATGGTGCATACTCAGGGAGAGCACTTCTTGATAATTAGTGAGAGATCATCTTAAAATGCTACCGTCAATCAAAGCAAGATAAGATGCATAAAAGATAAACATCACATGCAATCAATATAAGTGATATGATATGGCCATCATCATCTTGTTCTTGTGATCTCCATCTTCGAAGCACCGTCATGATCACCATCGTCACCGGCGCGACACCTTGATCACCATCATGGCATCGTTGTCGTCTCGCCAATCTTATGCTTCCACGACTACCGCTACCGCTTAGTGATAAAGTAAAGCATTACAGCACAATTGCATTGCATACAATAAAGCGACAACCATATGGCTCCTGCCAGTTGCCGATAACTTAGTTACAAAACATGATCATCTCATACAGTAAAATTTAGCATCATGTCTTGACCATATCACATCACAACAAGCCCTGCAAAAACAAGTTAGACATCTTCTACTTTGTTGTTGCAAGTTTACGTGGCTGCTACGGGTTTAAGCAAGAACCAATCTTACCTACGGATCAAAACCACAACGATAGTTTGTCAAGTTGGTGTTGTTTTAACCTTCGCAAGGATCGGGCGTAGCCACACTTGGTTCAACTAAAGTTGGAGAAACTGACACCCGCCAGCCACCTGTGTGCAAAGCACGTCGGTAGAACCAGTCTCGCGTAAGCGTACGCGTAATGTCGGTCCGGGCCGCTTCATCCAACAATACCACCGAACCAAAGTATGACATGCTGGTAAGCAGTATGACTTATATCGCCCACAACTCACTTGTGTGTCTAGAGGTGCCCCCCTGCCCCTGTATATAAAGGAGCAAGGGGGGGTGCGGCCGGCCCTAGGAGGAGGCGCGCCGGAGGAGTCCTACTCCTACCGGGAGTAGGACTCCCCCTTTCCTTAGTTGGATTAGGACTTGGGGGGAAGGAGGAGAGGGAAGAAAGGAAAGGGGGGGCGCCGCCCCCCCTCCTTGTCCAATTCGGACTTGGGGGGGAAGGGGTGCGCGGCAGCCCCTAGGCCTCCTCTCCTCTTCCTCCACTAGGCCCATTAAGGCCCATTAGGTTACCGGGGGGTTCCGGTAACCTCCCGGTATTCCGGTAAAATGCCGATTTCACCCGGAACACTTCCGATGTCCAAACATAGGCTTCCAATATATCGATCTTTATGTCTCGACCATTTCGAGACTCCTCCTCATGCTCGTGATCACATTCGGGACTCCGAACAAACTTCGGTACATCAAAATATATAAACTCATAATGAAAAAGTCATCGTAACGTTAAGCGTGCGGACCCTACGGGTTCGAGAACAATGTAGACATGACCGAGACACGTCTCCGGTCAATAACCAATAGCGGAACCTGGATGCTCATATTGGCTCCTACATATTCTACGAAGATCTTTATTGGTCAGACCGCATAACAACATATGTTGTTCCCTTTGTCATCAATATGTTACTTGCCCGAGATTCGATCGTCGGTATCTCAATACCTAGTTCAATCTCGTTACCGGCAAGTCTCTTTACTCGTTTCGTAATACATCATCTCGCAACTAACTCATTAGTTGCAATGCTTGCAAGGCTTATGTGATGTGCATTACCGAGAGGGCCCAGAGATACCTCTCCGACAATCAGAGTGACAAATCCTAATCTCGAAATACGCCAACCCAACATGTACCTTTGGAGACACCTGTAGAGGTCCTTTATAATCACCCAGTTGCATTGTGATGTTTGGTAGCACACAAAGTGTTCCTCCGGCAAATGGGAGTTGCATAATCTCATAGTCATAGGAACATGTATAAGTCATGAAGAAAGCAATAGCAACATACTAAACGATCGGGTGCTAAGCTAATGGAATGGGTCATGTCAATCACATCATTCTCCTAATGATGTGATACCGTTAATCAAATGACAACACATGTCTATGGTTAGGAAACATAACCATCCTCGATTAACGAGCTAGTCAAGTAGAGGCACACTAGTGACGTTTAGTTTGTCTATGTATTCACACAAGTATTATGTTTCCGGATAATACAATTCTAGCATGAATAATAAACATTTATCATGATATAAGGAAATAAACAATAACTTTATTATTGCCTCTAGGGAATATTTTCTTCAAGGATGATGGGGGGCGCCCTGATTGTTGTATGGCCTTATTAAACCAGATCTAAAGAGTCGAGGTCACATAAATGAGCGAAGGAAGGTGCCTGACCGTTGTGGGTAATTAAACGAGATAACATGCAAGATTGCATATAAAATTAAAAATATTCACTTAATATTTTTTCTAAATTTGTATGGTTAATTAAAAATTAACAACTAGATTCAAATGGTGTTCCATATTTTGTTTTGAGATCGTAAGCATATGTTAACTCAGGTACAAAATGACTAACCGGAGACTATAAAATTAAAAAGTTACCTGATATTTCTTCTATAATTTGTATAGTGAATTAAAATTTAATGTCTAGATTCTCTATTTTTTGATTGCCAATTTGCTTTTGGTTCAAATGATGTTCCATAGTTTGTTTTGATATGGTATACATATA
The DNA here is from genome assembly GCF_003073215.2 of Triticum urartu. Lineage (NCBI taxonomy): Eukaryota > Viridiplantae > Streptophyta > Magnoliopsida > Poales > Poaceae > Triticum > Triticum urartu. The sequence continues at coordinate 508,800,880 of NC_053027.1, read as the reverse complement.
TTCATTCAAGTCCAAAATTACTCTAAGGCAAGTTGAAACTTGCTAGATTTCTTTCCGATGCTTCATGAAATGTCTGAACCTGAACTTATTCGTAAACATACTTTTAATGTCAGACCCTATTATCCCTCAATTTGATGTTGACTCTGCAGCCACACAGTTCCTTGACCCGGCCATCCATACAGTTGTTCATTCCATCGAGCTGGCGACCGCTACAAAAAGTGTGGTGAACTACGACAATGCAAGTGAGAAGAGCATGGTGGAGAAATCCACACTACCTTGCAATGTCCGACGCTTGGTTACAGTACCATATCGCATCCACGAATAATGTGTCGTATGAGGTGGCGGGTGCCAACATGCACAATATCATTGCAGTAAGTGCATTTTTTCTCCCGTTGCAACGCACGGGCATATTTGCTAGTATATTCTAAATATGTAACAATGAACAGGCAGTCGTATTCTCAAGGTAAAGATGAGATGAGATAGAACAATTACACGACGATAGATTCCACCAGTATAGGCAGCCAATCTGTGCGTCGACCGCATAAACGATGCCATCGTGCACTATAGCATCAGATAGAAGTGTTGGGTAAAGAGGATCGACGATGAGCCATAACCATGTATGGCGACTGGATTCCAGATAGACTAATCCCATGTTGAACACGGCAATGAGCTTGTAATCCATGTAGTCTTCTGATGGTGTCGGCACTTCGCAGATTACAACCTTCAGCAAACAGAGGTCGAGCCAAAAGCTTGACGTATCTCATGCGTAGTAGGCAGGAGTGTCTGGCGGGCCGCGAGGCTCGATGGCGGCGGTATCCAAAGATGGAAGGGTGATCTCTCGCTGGGTGTAGATATCCACGAGACACCACGGACTACCGGATTGGTGGATGAGGACGATCCAGTTGGCCTTCATGCCCGCCGAGTAGTGGCCGCGAATGAAGGACAGGCGGATGGGTACTGGTAGCATGTCGAGGGGCACCACAGAAACCTCCCTAGGATCGTCAAGTCGGTGTCTGGGCCACCTACGAGGATCGGACATCAGCAAGTAGGGTGTCTTGAAAAGAGCCGGTCGGTTGCACACGAGTAGACGGTACAAAGACACCAAGCGTGTGGCCAGACGGACGGTGCTGAGTAGGTCCATACGATTACAGATCTGCTCCAAGAGAACATCGGGGAGGGAATTCCAATCGCGGCTCTGCGTGTTAGTCGGTTCTGCCATTGGGGTTTTCGGTGCCTGCGAGCCAACGGGGAAGTGGATTCGGGTGGGCGAGCGAAGAAGCTTCTCCTTGTGTGGCCGAGCAGTGAGTGATGTCTACTACACAACCTTCTTGTAGACGTTGTTGGGCCTCCAAGTGCAGAGGTTTGTAGGACAGTAGCAAATTTCCCTCAAGTGGATGACCCAAGATTTATCAATCCGTAGGAGGTGTAGGGTGAAGATGGTCTCTCTCAAGCAACCCTGCAACCAAATAACAAAGAGTCTCTTGTGTCCCCAACACACCCAATACAATAGTAAATTGTATAGGTGCACTAGTTCGGAGAAGAGATGGTGATACAAGTGCAATATGGATAGTAGATAATGGTTTTTTGTAATCTAAAAATATAAAAACAGCAAGGTAACTAATGATAAAAGTGAGCACAAACGGTATTGCAATGCTAGGAAACAAGGCCTAGGGTTCATACTTTCACTAGTGCAAGTTCTCTCAACAATAATAACATAATTGGATCATATAACTATCCCTCAATATGCAACAAAGAGTCACTCCAAAGTCACTAATATTGGAGAACAAACGAAGAGATTATGGTAGGGTACGAAACCACCTCAAAGTTATTCTTTCCAATCAATCCGTTGGGCTATTCCTGTAAGTGTCACAAACAGCCCTAGAGTTTGTACTAGAATAATACCTTAAGACACAAATCAACCAAAACCCTAATGTCACCTAGATACTCCAATGTCACCTCAAGTATCCGTGGGTATGATTATACGATATGCATCACACAATCTCAGATTCATCTATTCAACCAACACATAGAACCTCAAAGAGTGCCCCAAAGTTTCTACCGGAGAGTCAAGACGAAAACGTGTGCCAACCCCTATGCATAGATTCCCAAGGTCACGGAACCCGCAAGTTGATCACCAAAACATACATCAAGTGGATCAATAGAATACCCCATTGTCACCACGGGTATCCCATGCAAGACATACATCAAGTGTTCTCAAATCCTTAAAGACCCAATCCGATAAGATAACTTCAAAGAGAAAACTCAATCCATTACAAGAGAGTAGAGGGGGAGAAACATCATAAGATCCAACTATAATAGCAAAGCTCGCGATACATCAAGATCGTACCACCTCAAGAACACGAGAGAGAGAGATCAAACACATAGCTACTGGTACATACCCTCAGCCTCGAGGGAGAACTACTCCCTCCTCATCATGGAGAGAATCGGGATGATGAAGATGGCCATCGAAGAGGAATTCCCCCTCCGGCAGGGTGCCGGAACGGGTCTAGATTGGTTTTCGGTGGCTACGGAGGCTTCTGGCGGCGGAACTCCCGATCTATTGTGCTCCCCGAATTTTTTAGGGTATATGGGTATATATGGGAGGAATAAGTATGTCGGTGGACCTCCGGGCTGTCCATGAGGCAGGGGGCGCGCCCAGGGGGGTGGGCGCGCCCCCACCCTCGTGGGCAGCCCGGGACTCTCCTGGTCCAACTCCGATACTCCGTGGGCTTCTTCTGGTCCAAAAATAAGTTCCGTGAAGTTTCAGGTCAATTGGACTCCGTTTGATTTTCCTTTTCTACGATACTCTAAAACAAGGAAAAAACAGAAACTGGCACTGGGCTCTAGGCTAATAGGTTAGTCCCAAAAATAATATAAAAGTGCATATAAATGCATATAAAACATCGAAGGTTGATAATATAATAGCATGGAACAATCAAACATTATAGATACGTTGGAGACGTATCAGTGAACCGGGGGATATGGTACGCGCGAGCTACCAAGGAAGATAGCACGGGTGGGCGAGCAGAGAGCAGGGGAAATGGTGTGCGGCCGACGATGGGGAAGAGAGGAGGAAGAAGAGTGGAAGACGAGGAAGAAAGTGCATTAAATCTCAATTCTACTACTACTACCAGGATATACCGTCCTTCGGAATGTAAATAGTTACACCGATGAAATATGTGTCTACCACAAGAGGGCCCATATGTCAGTTAATGGAGGACAAAAGCGTGCTCTACTGGCAAACATGATGGCAGTACTGGGTAAGGCTGATTTAGTAACACCAACACGCTGGTTCAGCTTATTAATTAAGTGTCCCATCTGCTGCAGCGTGTATTGTCACTTCACTGCGAAGACTAGTTGAATAGTTCTCTCTGACCAAGATGGGGAATAATGGATCGCAAAGACTTCCTTTCTACATTATCCCTATGCCTCTACGCTCACTTCACTCATTTTGCTCCGTACACAGTCACTTGTTGAAATCTCTAGAAAGACAAATACTCCGTATTTGGGAACAGAGGGAGGATTTTACTCCGTATTTGGGAACAGAGGGAGGATTTTACTCCGTATTTGGGAACAAAGGGAGTATCACCATATGGAGGGAACAGAGGAAGCTTGAAATATGAACATGTCAATGGGAGGGAGTAAGCCCCATGCATGCATGCATGCAACATGCAACACTCACACGCACACATGGATGCACGCAACACTCACGCACCCATGTGGCACACAGCACACGAAGCAACACACACACTCACGCTCAAGTGCTCAACCTACTCCCTACGTCCGTGAAAGACTGTACATCTAGAGATTTACACATTGACCAGGGCATAATTAACGCCCAAAAGTAGCAGACTCATGTGTGCATGCGACCATTGAGATAAGAAGATTAAATGAAGGTCGTTGCATGCTGTAATTAAGGATAGACATGTAGCCTATACCTAGAGCACAAGTTGGTGCATTAGTCAATCAATATCGATTTAGATTAAAGGCTAAATGCATTGGAAGTGTAGCTGTACTACACTCTTTGTTTTTAGCAGATTTCTTTGCTCTGCCAACTGACATGTGGGACCCAGAAATCAGGTGAGAATTTAACCAGTCAACAAAGTGCCACGTCGACTATGTGGCCAGTTAGTAGGGTGCAATACGGTGCTCTACGATGAGCTAGTGATCGTATAATCACCGCGAAACTATATATAGTGACCGTAAAGAGCGTATTGTTACAAACGTTGACCGCCATTGTATTTTTCTCATTTCAAATTAAGCCATATTAACCAGAAAGGACGCGGTATGGACTAGTACTAGTGCTGCTTTGATGTGTCCCGTCAACTCGCCGAATGAGGAGAAGCTTGCTTACTACGCCTCTCCCTCGCCCACGCGCGCGGTGATTCACAAGACGAGGAGAGGGTTTTGACTACAACGCCCTCTCCCTCTCCCTCGCCTGTCCCTCGCGGTGGACGTGCAGCAGTTCAATCGGTGTCAGATTGCCAGAAGCATAATGTGTATTGTAGTATCATCATTGTTGGACCTTCCGAAGAGGCGAAGAGCCAAGTGCAAGGTTCACACGAGTACGAACTGTTGAACCTCCCGAAGAGGCAAAGAGCCAAGCACAAGGTTTTATAGGAGTTATCGTCCTAGTAGGAGCGTACTACAACTATAGCGAATGATGCTATTGTATCATGCCACCACATCACGTATATCCAAAGCCGTGCCACCTTTTTTTCCTCAAAGAGCGTGTTGGAGCCCGTGCAACAACCACACAAGTTGCACGTACACATAACACATTTACTAGTAATAAATTCTAAAGGATAAATGCCAGTATGCCACACAAGTTGATCTCCAATTCATGTGATAAATTTGTGCACGACTAGTCTACATATATTCATAGCGCTGCTGTTCACAATTTATTGTACTCCACTTACACGTTATAGATGGGCTACATGTCCTCCTCTAGGTTCCAGTCCCAGGTGTTCTTCATCGATGGCACGATCCATAGCGGTGGGCAACGGGAATCATTGTCGTAGCTTTCTAGTCCGGTTCCACACGATGGAGACTCATCCAAGCTGAAGCGGCATAAATCAGGGATAGCGTGTCCCAGCATGTCGTTCATCCGGCGGTGTGCACTGAAGACACAACCATGCTTCATGAACGGCAGGCCTTCCGTGTCGTGGACGGAAGGTGGCATCTGCTTCACAATGGGGTAGCTGTCCCTAATGAAAAGTGAGTACTCTCCAAGAGTGTTCCTCAACACCCACGTAGCATCACGGGGGTCGAACTCGGCGCCGTTCATCTGGTACACGCGGCATCTCAGATCTGGACACATGGTGACGTACATAGTCAATGTCCATGCATAATAATGTTGTGCTCAAATGTGGCGTTCAGTAATACTGTGCAGCAAATAGTACTACTTCGGTATAGAGGAAGTAAAATAACAGACTTATTATATATAGCCACTCTTGGCTACATGGATGAGATAGTAAGACATGGAAAAATAAAATGGTGGCAGCTAGTGGGTAAAAAGTACTCCAAGGTAAAAGTACTCCTACTAGTATGTAAGTAGAGTACTAGTACAATAATGAAAGAGAAGGCGAGAGGGTTAAAAAATGGAATACTTGGGTAGATGGTGACGGTCCGATCGTGGTAGATTGTGGGACCATGTTGCACATCAGTGGTACCATGGGTAACGACTGCTAAGATAGTTGATCCCAATATGCCAAAGTCAGCTACAAGGTTCCAGGTTCGACCGAATTGCGGATGCAAATGCACATCCAGGATCGGCGATCTTATTTTGATCGCAGGATGACTGGTCCCTGCAAAATAATGGAGTACCATTAGGGATGCAAATGATGGTTTGTGCATTCCGTTTGTAATCTCCCGTACCATAGGATGGCAACCATATGAAACAAGTCCCCTGGCTTGTCACCGCGAAGATGCGGCCTAGATGGCGCACGGCGTCTTCGAACGTGTAGGGGTACAAATCTGCCGCCGCCAACATGCGCCAGCCTCTGCCGTTACTGCCTCTTGCATTGATGGCAACCCTTATGTCGAACACCGCAATGAGATAGTAATCGTCGTAGCCGCGTCGCTTTGTCTGTGGGTCCGCAATTGCTATCTTCTTCAATCTCATGTAGGCATCATCATACGTATTCAAGCCCAGCCAGTCAGGAAGGCCGATCCCAATGGTGGAGAAGGGGTCTACTCGAACGGCCGCACTGCTGTGGATGTTGTGCAAAATGATAGTGGTATCCGGCCGGAGGTATGCAAGCGAATCTTCGTTGGCACCGACCCAGACATATATATATATATATAAGATGGTGGGCAGCGAAGAAATTACGGGATGGAAATGGAATAACTAAGTACTACATGATCAAACTCAATTACTGACCTGCTCATCAGACAAAATTCGACTACCTCTCAACGTCGGCAACTCTAGCAGAGTCAACGTGCAACCATGGGCAGGGAGCGGTGGACTGTTTGAAGGATTATCCCATAGAAGAACCTTCTCCTCGAGGACGCATGGAAGACCAACAAGCACCGTCTTGAAAAAGTTGGTGCAGGAAGCACCGAGTCTTGCAGCGGTGAGGACGCCGGAGCGGCGTGCGATTTCTCCCAGAGGATCGTCGTCCAAGGTCTCCCAGCCTCGACGAGGAGGAGAACCGCCAGGTGAATCCATGGGAGCAGAGACGAACTGCCTTCTCTTCGGGGGGAGGCGAACTGGTGAGGAGGAGATACGAGTGTAGTAACCGCAGGGCCTCGTCCCTTCCAACTGTAGATCGTTCCTTAGCGAAGGGGTGAGGCTATTATTTACTACTAGTACTAGCATTATGGGACGTTATGGGATTGCATTATACTGTAAATAATAGCATTAGTAAGAAATTTTTGCCACCAGCTAGTAGTTTTTGGCGTGGATTAAGAAATTTTGGGTATGTTTTTGCTATTTTTTGTACACGCCAACTAGTGTCAAAAAACATCTTGCATTATGTGACGGAGGAGTACGTACTCGTAATGTAGCAGTACTAGTACTACTTTATCAACTAGTAGTGCGATGTACTGTACTTCTAGTATAGTGCACCAGTTTTGAACTCTTGAATCTCAGGGCCAAGGAGCTACAGTTGGAAGTGGAGGGTACTATGTACTGTTTTCTAGAACCATCGCTGTACTATCAATGCAGGGAAAGTACACCTGCATAGTGTCCTAGTGGGAACTCTCGGTGCTCTATTCAGCCGCTCCTCTCACGTAGCTGGCCTACTCAGCCGCTGATCCTCTCATGCACACACTAGCAGGCTATTTATCAGCGATGGTTACTATGGGGGCAGAACATTTGAGTTATTTGATACAGCGAGACTAGGCTTTTCGCTTCCATTTGTGGAGGTGTAATGGATCTCGTCGAACTTTGTTAGTAGTTCCTTCTTTATGAATGAGATGAAGCAAAGCTTTTGCCTCCGTTTCAAAAAAAACACGTCAAGAGGAATTTCTTTTATAGTAGAGCCGATAATGGAGTGAAGTCCATGCGTGCAACGCCACAAGCTACAAAGTAGTAGTAGAGCACTTTACGTATAGAGCCATATTGCACAGATCCCAATGCCCCGCCAGGCTTTTCCTTCTCCTCGGGCTTAATTGGGAGGCGCTAGTTTAAATATGCTAGTACTAGCTGCAAGCGAGGTGCGGCTAGGGCGAGCATGCGAGCCACGAGATGCTGGGAAGGAAAACCCATTCATGTGGCTAGGCTATCCAGTGCACCCAGATTGTGGTGCCGCACGTCCGTTTGACTTCAAAACTCAAACTACCCATGTAAAATATTGGCTCACATGAAAGTTACTATTTTAAAAAAGGCCGCCGTGCGTTCGGCCGGGATCGAACCCACAAAATGAGGTATACACTCCCGCGACCACTAGTAGTACTCGTTGGAGTACAACACAACCTAGAATCGCCTTTTGTCGCTAGTAGTACATTGTTCCTTACAAGAAACCCCTAATAATGCAAGAAACCACTAATAATGCCAAGAAACTACTACCACTTGCATACGTGGTAGACTTAAGATAAGACTACCTTATCAACCATTGTACATGCTCTTACCAACTAGCCCTACCAAGAAACGACTACTCTACAAAGTGTCGTTGTAGGCACGTTTCAACCCATGGCCCTGTTTGGATACATTTGTTGTCAATCTAACCCTGCCATCCAAACACCACTTTGGTTAGAGTTAGTTCAGGGTTAGAATCTAACCTCTGACTTAGAGTATCCAAACAGGGCCCATGTCGCCCATTATGTCAATGCCTTCTATTTGACTGGGCGTTATGACTTGTGTGACCTACATGTCAGTCTGCACAAAAATCCCCGAGTGACCTCCTACCTCCGGCTCGTCCACCTAGTCATCCTCGGCCATGGGACGCAGCTACCGCCGGCGGCAGAAGGCGAGGTCAAAACCGCCGGCGGTGCGGAGCCCATCTTGCGGCAGCCCGGATGCCAGCTCCGTCTGGCGCTCGCAGCCGCTAGCTCGCCAAGATAGCTCCGTCCAGCTGCTTGTCTGCAAGGTTTGCTAGCTAGATTGGCATGGTGGCGTGGCGGCTTGCCCGCGCGCGCCGCGCTAAGGCCAGCCATCTGGCTCGAGTGAAGGCCAGTGCGGCGGCTTGCTCGCTCGTGAGTCACGCTTGGCCCAGCCTGCCAACCCGTGCGGAGGCCAGCGCGGCATCCGGCCCGTCCGGAGGAGCGGCGTCCAACTCGCTCATCACCGGCGCCACCGACGAACACGCATCAGTACTGTTTGAAGTAATGTTCAGGAAAAATAAATGATTTAAGGGGGAATAACAGGATAGAAGGTCAGATGTGGGTCCCTCGTGTCAACGGTCAAACATAATATGTTGGTTTAAGCTGCCCCGTCAGCACGGACGTGCGGGCCAACCCTGTCATAAATGGGTTTAAACTAACCTAATCGGTAGGTAGTAGTTTTTGGCGTGGATTAAGAAATTTGGGGTATGTTTTTGCTATTTTTTGTACAATAGATTCTTCCTAGGGCTGGTTGAAAGTGGTAGTTTTTTGTTAAATACTCTACATATTGTAAGTATGAGTGAAAGTTAAGCCTTGGAACCCAATAAGCAAGGCTAGTTACATAGTGCATATGTGTACATGATTGAAAGTAAATATCAACCATGAGTGACTAATATCTTGATGGAAAACTCGAAACTATGGAATACTAGGGGAAAAAATGCATGCTTGGAAATACTAGCAATGTTCATGTGCATTGCAACAAATCATAACTAGAATAATACTTAGTCACAAACTTGATACAAAACACTCTCATTTTGATATACATATATCACTAGAATATATTATGTTTCAATTAGAATATATTCTTTGGGCTGTTTTGGTGAGGTCAGGGAGGGATGTGGTTGGTTTTAAGATACTAATTATGGATTTTTCTGCAAATTGTTAGACAAGTGGGATGTTTGTGAGAAAAGGCAACAACTTACCTCACAATCGTTAGATGTAGATCTAATGGTCACAAACGACGGATGGCAGACACACCATCACCACCAACTTATTCTTCTGTAGGAGTACTAGCAAGAGATGTGCATTGCACGGAACATTAGGATGCATTTTTTTATAAAAACACTCGTTGTGATTGACCCATGCGGGAGTAATCCCATGTGTAAAAACTAATGATATCTCGAGAAATAGGATATAAGGTGAAGAGGAGTGGGGCATGATGGTGATTGGTGGTCGGACTGAGCGGAGGCATGGGATTGACGACGCCTGCAGCGGCCACCAGGCCAGTTTGTTCCAGAGGATTCCTTTCTTAATTGCTCAACAATGAGGTTGTTGGAGATAAAGATGAACGAGGGAAGGCCTTGTCTGCAAATGTGGAGAGGGGTGCGGGTAACTTTTAGTTTAATTTCCATCAGTCAGATATAGATCGGACGGTCTATATTGCAAGATGGCACGCGTACCATCATCACCAACTCAGTTTTTTATAAGAGCATAAATATAAGTATGGATATACAAACATATTATCGACACTTGTTTCCGTAAACTAGCATCTACATTCTATTCAATGCCTCAGCATGTGAGGCCTTAGCACAATGACTTCTCGACTGTGTAAAACAAAGGTTTTCCCGTCGCCGATAAGGAGGGGGTGACAGCGGCGCACTTTTTGGCTTGCTCTAGTCCTAGTAGTCATACTAGGTGGTCTAAGCACGTGTAGATTTATTCTTTTTCACGTCTCATGTTCGCCGTACTTCCACGACTGTTGATGAATAGACGGTAAGTTATTCACAGGGAAATGCTTGTTGAGCGTGTTTGCGAGAGAGAGACAGTGTGCGTGTGTGATATGTCTAGAGACTGAGGCAATGATAACAGATTCTTTGTGTCTATGTGTGTGGAGGATAGAGAGAGACATGTACATGGGGATTTGTGTTGTGTAGCATGGAGACACATATACATAATTAGAGAGCTAGTGAGTGTGCGAGATACACATGCGGACATGGGGAGATATGAGGATCCAGATTAATGGGTGTTTGTGTGTGAGAGGGAGTGTGTGTATGTGGAGTAGAGATACCACTAATGATGTAAACCTAGTATAAGGGAAGGGGGAATGGTGAGACATGTGTAGTAGCGGGATAGCATGGGTGCGGGCGGGGGGAGAAGACTATTTGGAAGAGACATCGAGTGTGTGTGGGAGAGGGGTGTGAGAGCGAGAGAGAGAGAGCTAGCGATAGAGAGAGAGAGAGAGAGTAAGAGAGGGGGCGTTTGTGTCCATAAATGTCGTATAGATAGGGAGACAATGTTGATGTTGTTTGAAATTGGCCTATGTACGGAGACGCAAGGGAAGCGAGTCATCGTGTGTGTGATAGGGACTTCATGAGAGATCTAGAATAGATGGTGTAGAGAATAATGTGCGAGATCAAGAATGATGATACATTAGGGAGCTATGGAAAGAGTCACGACATATATGTATATAGGGAGGAGTTGGGGCGGGTCCGCATGTGGGAGAGATAGACAGAGGAGAGTGGTGCACAAGGAGACAAAGTGTGCTTGTTTTGCAGTGGGGTGGTGTGTGAGGTGAGTGTGTGAGAACCACATAACTAGGGAGATAGACGTTTGGGGGCGACATTTTGTGTGTATGGGAAAGATACACTCTACATAGTGCGTGTGCTTGGGAAAGAGAGATGCCGGGAGACCTAGCTAGAGAGTGGGGGAAGAGATGTGTGCATGCCCAAGAGACAAAGTGATAGAGACCTATATTGGGGTCCGGACTTTAGAAGAGAGAGGGGTGTTAATGTGCTCGTGTGTTGGTGTTTGGGGGAGAGAATGACTTCTCCCTCTGTGTGTGTGTGTGTGTGGGGGGGGGGGGTGGCTTCAGATAAAGAGTGAGGTGTCTATATTTGAGAGACTTTAGCATAATTGAGATATACATGGTCAATAGTGTGTGCACTCAAGGTTGATCAATTTGTTTCACAGTTTGGACTATGAGATAACGATACTTTTGAACATGCGTGATATACTTTGATGTACCATAATTACAAACCTAAGGTTGGAATTTTGGAATTCGACTCCATCATTAGCTTTTGTAATTCATTTAAATGGAGGTACATTTTTAAGCCGGGATTTCGTGATTTCAAATTCATATATCAAACCTAGAGATATACACATACGGGCATGTTCAAACTTTATAATCATCCACTTTATTCATACACATACACATTTTTGCTTTTGTCATCATATTTAGGATAAACACATTTGGAATTTCATTTGAATTGGACCATATGATGGTATTTGCTTGTAGTAGCTCATTGATCCATATTTGAATTGAATGGACAATCTAAGTTTCGAGTTGGAGACATTGATTTTCAAAACTTGCACTTTTTTGCGTGCAAAACAAACAAATTCTTGGCCATGATATCATAGTCGTCCGTACAAGAGCAGAATATAATTTCAGGCGCCAAAAGCTTTCAAACTTCCCACTCACATTGAAATATCTCGCACCCGAAAGTTTAGCCCTGGATATTCCTGTTTTACCCCTGCCACATGAACGGAAAAGGGCTGCTTTGGTAACTCCATTGTTTTCCCCTCTTTGCCCCCAACATTCTTCCCCAGAGCCCCTCCCCTTCCCCTCCCCCACTCCCCAACCACGGCAAGCCGCCGAATCTAGTCCTCCGCCGCAGCGGTGGACCTCACACCCCGACGGATCTACCTTACGCACCTTGGAACCCCCAACTGCCAACTCACCACTTCACCGGAGCCGCTTCAACGACTGGCTTGTACACCGCTACAGATCTCCTTGACCGCCATCATGGTCCACCGCACCGGATCTGCTTAACCGGTGCCCTCATCCACCACAGTGTAGGCCCTTCACTAACTCCCTCATCCGTCCCTTTGCTGGCCCTTCATACAAGCCCTCGTCCGCCGCAACAGATTCGCCTCACTGAAAGCACTGTACAACGCGCCCGTCGAAGCCTTCGTCCACTGCACCAGACCCGCTCCGCAGATGCCATATTCAACTCCACCAGCCCTGCTTTACCGACGCCACAGCCTCATCAGGTTATTTCCATCTGTACTCCTTCGTTTTTTCTCTTTGTCGTGCAACTGTTCACTTACCACAGATGAGCTTTCTTGTATGTCGACAGGCGCTGCAACCGTAGCACCGGAGCCGCTTCAGCGACGGCGATAGCCGGCCCAAACTCAACCGCAACACGAGCACCATTGACGATCCTTAGCTATCAAGTATGCCAACGATACCCATACGCTGCCGAGAATCAGGTACTATTATCCAACGGTCGGCACCTCCGTTCACTTTATTAGCATAAGCACCGCACCTTTGAATTTCTTCAGGGCATCATTCAGTTTTTTATGAGACGTGTTATTCTGCTTGCACCTGTAGGGCCATACTTCTGGCAGTGAACATGTTACATGTGCTAAATTACATACCAGTGCACATATAGTTAATATGCTTTAGTTTTGTCCTAAGTATTACTGTACTTCCTAGATACCACTGCCTACTATTTTATTTCTTGCATGCTATATTTATGATAATGGTGTTGTTCTGATGCCACCTATCGGTTCCATCAGACTGCTTCAAGTTCTGTACGCTTAATTACACATCAGCAAACTAGCATGTGGTTCCACTGTTTTTTGTTCGTTTCACCCTACATTTTCTGATGCTAGCTATTACATCACTGCTACGAGCCTTTGTTCATTAATTTTTTGTGTGTTCTTGATCTTCCCAAGTTGCATTACTAATTTGATGCTTCTATTAATTATGGAGCTACCTACCCCATTAAGTAAAATATTTGTTCTTCTGGGGCTGGCACCTTGAACAAGCATAAAAATAAAGGGAAGCAGATATATTGTCGTGTATGCACACACCCTTCTTTCATTAGTTTAGATGAACCATTGATGATCAATTCGAACCAGTGCATGCGATTAAAATTAATTTTACCTAAATAGAGGGTGCAGAATAAACTACAAGAAGTAGATTTTCAACCACGGGATGTTGACGATATCTTCAAGAACATTGCAACAGCAGCGAGGCTTCACAGCAACATATGGTAAGCCAATGTGTTTTAGTACATGTGAAATGTAATGCGTGTGGGCTGCTTTCTTGGCTTGTGCCCTCAACCTGTAATCTACAGAATAACAAATAGTTCAGTTGTGTGCTTTGCCGTGTTGCTTGATTCGAATGCTTGTTTGTTACTTGTTACGTTATACCTGAGTTGGCCAATATGTCAACAGTGCCCGCTGTACTATCGTAAATAAATGCATGCCTAGTTCATTTGAGTCCTTAACTTTTCCTCTGAACTTCATCACAATACTGTCTTTGTAGTTTATATGAGGCCACACTGTTAAGTGCTTTCTCAGATTATTTCAACTGCTTAGATGCCTTGGCAACTTAAATATAGCGGTGGTACACTCCCTTTCAACTATAGATGTCAACTGGGTCCCGTTTAATCCCGATTAAAGTCCACTAGTGGTATGATAGTTCAAAAGAGTTTTTGTTTTTTGAGGAAAATGAACCATGGAGCTAGCAAAAACTAACTAGATGGGACTGGGGATGCCGTTTATTTGCCACTTACATCCCTAGTTTCATCTTACCATTTTAATTTCTTTTCGGCCGATGCTGCTTCGAACCATTTAAATATAGCTTGCCATGCTCGGCAATAATTCGTATGTCGTTTACCATGTAAGCTTACTGCCTGGATCATGCGATAACTATCTCTTACTTATGTCCAGCGGAAACCTTTCAGGATGCCGTTCACACTAGGACAGAATGTACAACTCCAGAATCTATTTGTGGAAGCGGTGCGCCATCCATGTTACCAGATGGTAGCAGTTCAGAGGCAACACCGCCGGAGAGCAGTCTAAGCACATATATTATAGTTCTTGAGGCTCTACTAGAGGCAGAAAGAGATGGTGTGGCTGCCATGAATGAGGTAATCTCAATCTTGAAGCTGGAAATTATGCAATTAGCTTCACGCATTATGCAAGCAACCCAAGAATTGGAGGAAGTAAGAATGTTGCATTTGAAGACGGAGGAGGTCCTGCTGCTTCTGCTATCTGAAGCCCAGGGTAATCCCAGTTCTTCTTTAGATAGTAGTTGAAATTGTCATTAGATTATTGTACTTGCATGTTGTGTCATTTCTCTGAATGGATTATGTTGTAAGACCCCCTATGTTGTCCATGTGTTGTAATGATCCAAAGTTTTTAGGCGAGGTAATCCTCAGTACTTGTATGATTGACATAAGGTGAACTGTTTTTCATGTGAGCATATTGTATTGGATGAAATAACTGTTTGACTCAAAGTGTATCCAACCTACTGAATTCGAAGATCACAACATTTCTAAATCATAATCATATATAAAGGTGTAATAAATCTTTGTTGTGGTTTTGAAGAAATAAATAACAAAACGTAGAATTATCTCTGGATATTCATAATCGAATAAAAATTGGATTTGGATTTAGTTGCCAGGGCCCAGGGCAAACATGAATGCTAATTCTCCCAAGTTTTGAACGAAGCGGCTAAACACCCACTATCATTTGTCGGCTGCCCGAAGCAAGTGTTTGCGAGATGGAAATTACTGTCTACCCCTGACACTTGACATCCTTATCGACCAGATTTACACTGCTGTCGATAGGGGTAGACTAGTAACTTCAATCAGACGTGACACGACGGCTTCTGAGCCCATTCAGACACGGTGGGCGCCAAACATGGGCGGCAAAACACATTTGATTCAAGCTCATACGAAAGACATGTGTCTCTCCCTCCATTTCCCCATTCATCCATGGTGGGCGGCAAAACAAACTCTCCTCATCCGAAATCGATGTAGGCTAATATATTAAATAGGGCAGATGTGTAACTTACCTCAGACGTGACACAACCGCCCTACCTGTCTGCCCCGTTCATACACCGTGGGCACCAACCGTGGGCGGCAAAACACCCTCTCCTCGCCCGAAATCATTATCGGCAAATATTTGGGAGATGCGAGATTACCATCCTATCCCCAACCGGCGTGATGTCGAAATTTTAAACGGGGGATAAGTTCGTAACTTTCCCACATTTCAGACAAGCGCGTCCCAAAGTTTGAGATCACCCCTCCCCCTCCATTTCCCCATTCATACACCGTCGGCGCCACGACAACCTCCCCACTGCGTCTAGCCTCCTCCGTCCGCCACCCCACCCCCACCTTGCCAGAGCCGCTACCCCTACCCTGTTGTCCACTGCAAGAGATGGACGTCTCTCATCCACGGCGCTGGACCAAGATCCTTTCATCGTGTCGTCTCGCTTCATCGGCGCCATCGTCCACTTTGCCATTGCCGCTCGTACGACCGCCTCATCCACGGCAACAGGATTTATCCCCCAACCCGGCTGTCTGCCATCTAAAGTCTTCTTCCCCGCCGCCGATAGCCATCACACCCGCAGCACCCTCAAGGTATCAACAGGGGCCTACACTGCATCGCAAGAAAGGTGGTACTCTTCCATATGTGCTTAAGTTATTGATCTCACCCGGAAAATAGATCTTAAATTGTTTACTGTACTTTTCTTGTCCGTACAAATCGTAGTGGCTAGTTGAATGCAAACATTGGTTGCGAAGTAGCTTTGTCTAGTTTGCACCTTCAAATCCGCCATGTTACGGTCACTATAGTCGTAAAGCTTATGGTTCCCCCCTTTATATTCACTACCATCATCGTAGGTGCTTCACTGCTTCGTGGCGTGCTAGCATTGCTCCTCAAGACCTCAACCCATCAAGCGAAACAACATGCCACTCATAATTCCCAAGCTTACGTGTTGAAATACGAATCTAATATGATGCTCATATTACTAAAACAGAGAATGTTTAATTGTTCACCTAATGTTCCTATATTCGTTTCGAAAAGCATGTGCGCCACCCACTGGTCCAGCTAGTTCCACTTTCCTAATTTTACTCTTGATGCTTAGGGGTTTCCCCTTTTATCTACTATACTATGATCTGCGTAGGTGCTTTCTGTCATACTAGCATTACTCCACCCTTCAAGCTAAACAACACAACACTCAAAATTCCAAATCTTAGTTGTTCAAATATGATTGTGATATGATACTGATATTAGTTAACAAACACATTTAATTGGTTAGCTAAAGGTCCCACTTGAGTTTCCAAATGCATGTCGCGACATATAGAGAGACAGCAGAATTGCATTTCTTTGTCACTTGTTGACTGTACTTTCTTGTCCATACCAAATCTTAGTTGTTATTTCAAAGCAAATATCGGTTGCTAACTACCCTTTGCGCGGTTTGCAGCTTCAGATCTGCCATCCCACTGCCACGGTCAACACTATACTCATCATGCTTACGGTTTCCCCATTTTATGATGACCACGATCAGCCTACGTGGTTCGTGTCGTAATAGCACTGCTCCACCCATCGAGCTAAACAAGCTTAGTTGTACAAATTCAAATATGATATTATGCTGATATTAGTAAAACTGAGAGATGTTTGATTGGTAAGCTAAATGTTCCTACTTTAGTTTCGAAATGCATGTGAGCCACATATGGAGAGACCGAAAGGAATAGTATTTCTCTATGCGCTATGGTTATCATGGGTGGCCAACGGACATTGTATAGAAAGACTTGTAATATCTTCAATCTGCTTGCTCTTCTGCTCTTCTTTAAGATGATCCTTGTCGGTGTCAAAACTGGCGGATCTCGGGTAGGGGGTTCCGAACTGTCCGTCTAGGCGGATGGTAACAGGAGGCAGGGGACACGATATTTTACCCAGGTTCGGCCCTCTTGTTGGAGGTAAAACCCTACGGCCTTCTTGATTAATATTGATGATATGGGTAGTACAAGAGTAGATCTACCACGAGATCAGAGAGGCTAAACCCTAGAAGCTAGCCTATGGTATGATTGTTGTTCTGTATGTTGTGTATTCTATCGACTAGCCTGGCCCTGGTTTATATAATGCACCAGAGGCCTAGGTTAACAAGAGTCCTAGCCGAATACGCCGATGGGGAGAAGTCCTTGTCTTGATCGCTAAGTCTTTGTGGAATCTTCCTTATATGCGGCAGCTATTTGAACTGGCCCATGAGTATACGGCCATGGGGGGCCTCGGCCCAATCTAATAGATCGGGAGACGACGTGGTGAGTACCCCCTAGTCCAGGACACCGTCAGTAGCCCCCTGAACCGGTCTTCAAGTTAGGGATGCTCCTCGATTCTTCTGAACTATTCTTCATCTTCGGTCTTCGGTCTTGAAAACTGGTTCAACAAATCTTCTTTATCTTCGATCTTGAGGATCACCGAAATGCATTCGATGAGTTTACACGTCGGGTATCCGAGGAGCCCCTTTAAGTTTCCGGCCTTTACCAATTCCTTGTTATTTTTATGCCACACCTCGGGTTTGAAGTTGTTCCCGGGCGGCAGCGTCCTCTTGCGTCCGAGCTCCAACGCCGGACTGTATTCGAGGTATCTTTTGCAACCGAGCACCAACGCCGGACCGCTTCCTAGCTCTAACGCCAGAATGTATCCGAGCTCCAACGCCGGACTATGTATCCGAGCTCCAACACCGGACTGTATATCCGAGCTCCAACGCCGGACTGTATCCGAGGTGTCGTAAATCACCTTGGTTCAAAGAAGTTTGAAGGAGTTTAGCCGAGCTTAATGCCGGAAATTCCCTCTATGGAGCCAGCCACTAGCGCCCGAGCTTTATGCCGGGCTGCTTCCGAGGTGGTGCACCACCCCGAATGTGGGCCGATTTTTGTGAATATTTTTTATTGGTGCAATTTATTCTCTGCCGAGATATATAGCCAGTAGCCCTCAAGGTGTGTATCGGTCTAAAACCCGAGATGCATCTGAAGGATGACGTAAGACCGCTGATCCCAGTAGCCGCTGAGACTCAGGTTGATTTGCAAAATCGGCCTGAGGATCAAGTCCAAGCTCGGCAGAATACTTAGGGACACTAAAAGCGGCGTGCTCAGTCCTAGAGACTCAGGTTGGGTGCGGCCGACCAACCTGAGGATCAAAATCTCCTCGGAAACTATATTGCACATAAAATTTTCTGCATTGGACAAGCAATGCAGTAGCCCCCGAGACACTGGTCGGGTGGTAACACCAGATCAGGGGATCAATGTGCCCCTTTAATATTTGTATATAATAAGCCCGAAGCCCAGTAGCCCCCGAGCCTTAATGCGGGCACGGGTGGCCGAATTAAGGATCAATATCCATAGTAAAATCACAAATTATGTGTAATGACTCTATGTATCCAAGTACTTTACGTCATTAATGCTCGGAGCCGCATTGTACAAAACTTCGTTGACCAACCATCGGCTTCCACCTCTTCGGCCAGTAGCCGAGGAGTGTTTGTCCTACTTTATAAAGCCTTTATGAGGGCAAAGATTTACAACAAACAAGGCTATCTGGCCATACGGTTTTATAAACAAAGGAACACAGAGAGTTATATTACTATTTAACAGAAGAAATGTCTTCCAAAGAAAATAGTCCCGATATCGGTTCCTTTCTTTGGGTTGTCATGATAAGCATGATCATTAAACCTCAGCTCTAATGTAAGAGCAAAATATTGAGGATTTAGTTTGGGAGGCCAGTTAATAGCCCCCAGTAGTGTTCGGCGACAGTCGGGTTCAAGCCGTAAACACTTCGGCCAATGTTATGAACGGCCCATCATTTAACATAGTCATCGGATCGCTGACCAGTTTACGCTTATTGTGAAAGTCAGTTTTCGGCTTTCTCCACTGAGGTGCTTAACCATGTGAGCTAGAAGCACAATTGTAGTGGTTCTCCCTTTGCATGCCTAGCCGAACAAAACGGAACGTAGGAAGCAAGTGCAGGAGCCGGGCAACCCAACTATTGACCGAAGACACAATTCGAAACCGATGCATATATAGCAATATCTGAGAATGTTTTTGCCGAATCCCTAAAGGTGTCCGGCGTTGCACTGCGAGACTAATGCTGGAAAAGCACAAATAGTTTAAAAGTGCCAAAAAGCTTGGAAAACCAAGAAACGTCAGTAAAAACATGACGTCTGAACAATATCAAGTGTTTGGTGCCAATACGAAAGTTGGTCTTAGAAAAAAGAAGTGCTTCTGTCGTGGTTTAACATGATACATCCTATCTCAAGACTTCAAGCGGGTTAGCCTACGGCTTCAACCTCCTATCCCGAGGGCGGAGTACTTCTCATCAGGCCAGTTTAGCAAACTAAACTCTAGCGGCTTTGAGAGAGAAATTAGGCTCCCCGGCTAGTGACCGCACACTCGCGTCGAAAAAAGGAGTGATAAATAATAATAAAACTTTGCAACGACTAAGAAGAAGAACACTTCTTATAAAACGGCTCAAATAAACTTAAGAGCCCCCAAGTGACTTGGGTAGAAGAATGATTGCATGTACCGAAGTACTTATATCATATCTATGTTCAACCGAACTTTAAACGCGTCTTAACCGACCGTCAGCTTCTCCCTCTTCGGTCAAGGACCGAAAAGTGTCATGTACTCCATCGGTTGAGAATATCGATGGTGTTTCCAATAACCAGGCAATCAGGCCATAAGGCTGTAACAGACAAAGCGCGCTCAGGGAACTTATGCTATATTACCGTGAAGTGTAAGAGGCATCTTCGAAGAAAATAGTACCCCCACCGATACCTTTCTTCGGTGCTCATTGTTATTATGAGACTTGTGCAATAGATTTTTTGTACCCATGAGTTCCGTTGTGTGCTGACCATCATTGAAAACTATAAGAGCGCTAGCTTTCGGCTTCACCCAATCTGAGGTCCGGCTCGGGCGACCCGATCGTGACAATCGCAGAGGTGCTCCCTTTACTCCCTAGCCGAACAATCGGGAACGTAGGGGCAAACACAGGAGCGAGGCAACCCAGCTTGCAAATCGCTTAAGTCAACATGGTGCATATTGTGGCGTAATACACGAACAAGGAACGAAGCCGTACAAGTATAATCATATGCAAGTGGAAAAGCTTCATGAAGGAAGCCCCCAAATGAATTGGGTATTTGAATTTATGCGTCACAAAAAAAGTTTGGACAAGGAAATTTTTTACAAGCAACTTTTTTCCAAAAAAGTATAATGCTTGGTCGAACCGAACACAAGTTAGAAATTAAAGCTTTGAGCATGAAAGCAACTTAGCTGGTTAATGTGTTCGGTATTGATGACGCAGTCCGAGCTTGATGCGGGTCAAGGTTCTATCCCCCAAGCTGGTCCCGAGGTGGCGAAGCGGAGAACTCGACACGCCGAAGTGGTGACATAGCACGGTCAATGCAGACCGGCAAAGTGATGCCAAAGTCCCCGGATCATTTTCCTGTGCACAAAAAATAGTGAAAACCGGAGATAATAGTAATAATGATAATTAAAAAAAATGTTTCATAATAAATAATTTATGCAAAGTGAGGAATAGAAGAAATATGGCCTGGCGCCGAAGTCAATGTCGATGCAGGGCATCAGCGTGATGTAGTAAAGGCGTGGCAAAGCCTGAATTCACAGGTCGGTCCGAGCTCCGGATGTGGTGTTCGCCGGACTATGTATGGAAACTGATCGAAACACCATGCGACCGTCGTTAATGCAGTCACCATTTGATAGACCTGTGTACATATCATGGACAAACCAGAGTAATAATTCCTTGGGATAAATGAACCCAAACAATCAAAAAATACTGGGATTAATAGCACCTGGTTTATTTGTTGTAGCAATCCGAAGGAAGTTGATTCCCAAAATTGGGACTCGCTCTGCACCCCCATTGCCTGATGGGTGATAAAACGACGGCATGGCAATGCTGGTAAAGGTTGACTCGCCGAGGCAAAGCCCTCGGCCCAGCTAACGTGACGGAGCTGGTCGGCTAGTGACGCCGAAGTGCCCGGAGTAGGTTGATGAAGAGATGGCGAAGCCCCCGGTCCAGCCGAGATGTCGAAGCCTCAACGTCAGCCGATGAGTCGAAGTAGGTCGGCGTGATGGACACCAACTTGAAGAAGCAATAGTGCGGCCCTGTCGATGCAGGTCGTGACGTGATCGATGCTGGCTTGATGAAGCGACCATGCGCGATGCCGGTATGTCCGCTCCGTGTAATCCGTGGGGCGGCGATGTTGATGATGATTTATCCTTCGCGATGCCGGACTCTTGTTCGGCTTGCCGAGATGATGATCCGAAGAAGTTGAGCTCCGCTAAAGTGACGACATGTCTAGCGTAGGTCGGCAGCCATGGAGTAATATTGCCGGACTGGTTTGACACCAGCATGATGTTGAGGATCATATTCAAAAGATCTTAAAGTTAGTGGGATGTGTTCGGGAACAAAACACAATACCCCATACAAAACTTCCTTCAAAAGGGATGTCCGAAATCCCGTTAATAAAGAAGATGAACTCGGGTCGGATTCGTTTTCACGCAGAAAAGAAATCCGAAAAGTGATGCACTAATCGGAAGGTTCCCGGAGTTTGGACGGTCGGATCGAGCTGAAATTTTGAGAGGTGGTAGATATAGGAATTCCGCAGCCGATCAATGGTTGGATCTTGCAAAGGACGTCCGAGCTAGAAGCTGGACACCACGCCCTAAACTCATCCAAATACCCATCCAGATTTGACAGGGCTCCGGTATATCGTGGATTGCCATTGATTCCTCCATCGGAACTCGACAAAATTTTCCAGGGTTGTTATAGATTCAATTCCGCACAATTCCACCAAATCGATCGTCAAAGCGATACTCGAGGAGGTGGTGGCGGCAGATACGAGTTCGCTGTCCAAAAAAAAACAGCACGATCGCTTGAGGGCAATGTTGACGTTGAGCCCCCGAGCTCCATAGATGATTCCTCCGTGATCTTGATAGAGATCGGAGTTGATGTTTGATGAAGGCCCTCATCCGAACATGATGATCCGAACACGGGGCGCAATTCTTGGTCGAACCAAGGTGACCAGTCGAACTGGTGACGAAGACGCCGAAGTCGCAGTTGATCTGCAGGCGAGCCATCGACCCTTTTGTCGATCACACAGCGGAACTCTCAATGAAAGCACCAATGTCGGTGTCAAAACCGGCGGATCTCGGGTAGGGGGTCCCGAACTGTGCGTCTAGGCGGATGGTAACAGGAGGCAGGGGACACGATGTTCTACCCAGGTTCAGGCCCTCTTGATGGAGGTAAAACCCTACGTCCTGCTTGATTAATATTGATGATATGGGTAGTACAAGAGTAGATCTACCACGAGATCAGAGAGGCTAAACCCTAGAAGTTAGCCTATGGTATGATTGTTGTTCTGTATGTTGTGTATTCTATCGACTAGCCTGGCCCTGGTTTATATAATGCACCAGAGGCCTAGGTTAACAAGAGTCCTAGACGAATACGCCAGTGGGGAGAAGTCCTTGTCTTGATCGCCAAGTCTTTGTGGAATCTTCCTTGTATACGGCAGCTGTCCGAACTGGCCCATGAGTATACGGCCATGGGGGGCCTTGGCCCAATCTAATAGATTGGGAGACGACATGGTGAGTACCCCCTAGTCCAGGACACCATCAATCCTATTGTCTTGCGGTCGACTGGTCAGGTCGAGTTATTCTCCCTTAGTATATTTTGAATCTGTCAGGTCAGGTCGACTTGTTCTTCTTTACTATATGTTGAAGCTGTCATCTACGAAGTATCATCACTTCTGGAGCTCTCATATTTTGAGTAGTAGGCCACATTATATTAATGCACACACCAAATTACAGCATGCATGGCACCTCTTAGAAGAATTGCAGATATAACACAAAGGGGTTTACAGGGAGGAAGTATTGGATTAGAATCACTTCTGCATTACAAAGATAATCTCACTTGCTTTTTATGTTTTCATGCATGTCAGGTATTGAACATTATCAAAATGAATATGAGAATGGGTGCACGAGAGGAATATTGCGGAACAGTCCACTGGCTAACAAACTTGGCATGGTGGAGGATGGCCTATCTTATTCACCCATCAAGGTGCATGCTCTAACTTGGCAAGGTTGTATTGGTCGCACATATTTTTCATCTGACCTCTTGCATTACTTCTACTTTGTTACACCTTCTGCTTAGTTTAAGCATCATATATGAGTATATGCCACACCTATCCATTTTCTGTACCTATTCCATGTGTCGTCATACTATGTTTTTTCAGTCAAATGTTGTTCTTTCGTAATAGATGTCCAAAAGAAAGAGGGTGATTAAAGATCCTCAAGGAGTACAAACTAGGTATTTGGAAAAGGTAGTGATACCTGTTAAATCAGATAGATCAGCAGCCACAGAAAACACAGGCCCAACTCTAACAGATTTTACCCCTACTCCAGTGACCAAACCCCTATTAGAACTGTTGACAGCCCAGTGTCAGGTACTGTCTATGATATCAATTCAAAATTTGAACTCCTAAATTTCTGCATGTACCTTACCTTCTCTCTTGTATGAAAACTAATTTCAGATGAATCTCCTTGCTCAAAGGATCATAGGATCTGACGACAATACTGGGCTCTGCATTGCTCTTGTCAGTACCTCTTGCCCTTTGTCAGCATACTTACACTCATTGTTGTTTGATTATGTAGCATCACTGTAAATGTTCGCTTCTTTATCCTCCCTTTTCTTGAAGTTATAAGATCTATATTTATGCTTAGATAAATGTAGAATTAACACAATGGTTATGAAGTTTTGGATTGCTCATGTAAGTACGTGTTGTCATGTACTCCCTCTGTATCGAACTAATTGTTGATCAATTGGATGTATTTAGAACTTAATAGTGCTAGATACATCCATTTGAGCGACAACTAATAACGGACGGTGGTGGTATTACTGTACATGCATCGCGAGATAGTTGATTGTCTAGCACTACTCTACATCTTATCTGCCCTGCCCTCCACTTTCTCCAAATTATCATATCTACATTTACTCTTACCAAAATGTTGAATAAAGCCAATGCCACTTCACACGTTGATGTATGCATTCCTCTTGTTAATACCTTTTCCCTTGTAACGATGTACTTAATTAATTTCTATTTGATTATGTATCATCAGTTTGCACCTGAGCTTCATTATCATCTATTTCTTCCAAAATTATTTGATCTATATTTACTCTTTGCAAAATGTAGAATAATGGCAACGCTTATAAAGAATTTTCTTTGGGGAATTTATTGAATTATCTTTCCATCAACATGGAGAAGGGCTTTGTCCAGCCCGTGTTAACATGTAATGTAAGTTCATCCTTCTCAAGCCTTCAAACTTTGTTCTAGTATAGATTTGGATAGGCATCATTTCCTCCAATGTTGTTTACATCTGATTGGATGTTTGCAACAACTACCAGTTTTAAATTGTAGTTGTAAAAACATGTTCCTTATGCAGAACAGATCCATTTATTTGCTTATATAATTGTGAAACTTGTTATGTCTCTCCTTGTTTCTCTTTCAGAGTCGTATCTCTTATGCCAGGGAGAACTTTAGGAAAGATAGTGAGCCAAACCATCTTAGGACAGTGAGATGACCCCAAGGTCCTGTCTTGATGAAGACAGTGAGTTGAAGCTACTCACCAGCAGGTGTGAGACAACCTCTGTGCAGTCGCTGCCTCAATCAGTTCGACTTCTTCAGTCTCAACTTAAAGCGGAAAGGCTTGCTTCAGCTCAGCTCCGACTTGAAGTCAAAGATGTAATGAAGATGTCAGGGGACTGTCTTGCTCACTATGGTGCCATACAGCTAGGGATGAAGCATCTATCGTTGACACAACTGAGGTCTCATCAGCTTGTTCGGCTGCTTGCGGGGCCCGAGCTTCGCAGGTCTAGTGCCTTCTGAATGCTCTCAGTTTTGTATATTCTTTTGTCGGCGCGTTTATATGCACTGGTGGTGACTTTTGATGCCCAGTGTATGTAATCCGCGGTCATGTTGCGCTTTATTATCACCGGTAGCGAACTTTGATTCCCAGTGGATGTAATATGCCGTAATTTCTTTGTTGTATAGTCTAGGTTTATTCTTTGGTCAGTATGTTGTAATTTAGGCCATAAGGTTCAGTGGATCTCAGTGTTGTCGGTCTTCAGGCTGACCCGTTACTCATATGGGCCAAATGTGATCCTATAATCATCTTGGGCCATTAGCATGTCTAAACCTATAGTAGTTTCCTGCCTTTAATAGGCCACGGGCTACATATTTACTGTAGTGACACTGGGCTTCCTACGGGCCGTAGAAACAATGGGCCTTCTACAGTCCGTAGACACAATGGGCCTTCTACGGGCCATAGAAACAATGGGCCTTCTATGGGTCGTACCATCAATGGGCCTTAGACGGGCTGTATGGTCGATTAGCCAAACATGGGCCAAAAACAGACCGCATTATGGCGTAAACGGGCTAGAGTTGGAGTCGTCCGTTCATGGACCGACCATAACGGGCCGTCGTTAATAGGTCGTATTTGATGACGATATGAAAATGGCCCAACGTATTAATGGGCCACAAACAGGCCGACTGTAACCACGGGCTGAATTTGGCCCACAAGCAAAAAATGGTAGTAACGGGCCATAAGTAACCGAATGCTGTAAATGAGCCCAAGAATAAATGGGCCCTGAGAAGGCCGAAAGATAACATGGGCTGCAAACGGCCCAATAGATTAATGGGTCGTTAATGGGTATAAAGTGATACACTGTTTAGTACGGGCCAATTTCACCACAGGCCGTTAATGGGCCAAGAGTTACAAATGGCCTCATATGGGCCGAAAGACGTCATGGGCCATACATGGGCCGGAACTTAAAATGGGTTGGAATCATATTGGATGGCCCAGATGATGCTACTGGGCCTAATTCGGATAGGTCGTAATGGGCCCTGGGTTAGCGGGTTGTAAATGGGCTATATGCGAACAGGCTGTTAACAGGCTTTCCGTGGGCCGGCCCACCACCTTTTAACCAAGTTAAACGGGTCGGCCTTTTCACAGGAATGGGGCTCTGTTCGGCCGTGCCACGTGTCGACGTATCATAGGCGCCTTCGGTCCAATGAGTGGATGACATCTGTCCCAACAGTGAGCTGATACGTGTTTCCTCCAGCCAATGATGATTTTACACGTGGAAAATCCCCATTGGTCGGGGCTGTTAGCGGGTTATCGGATCCAAAACCGGACCCGATAGCTTAACGGCATTCCGTTACAGTGGATGCCACATGTCGGTCACCCTTGACGAAAGCACTTCTGTGACGCGCGATTTATCGTCATGGAAGTGGACACTTCTGTGATGATAATTTTGGTAATGTCATGTAACACTTCTACGACAGCACAAGTATGTCTATCTTGATTCTGTCATAAAATTGTCATGGATGTACATGCATGACAAAAAACGTGACCTACTGTGGCAAACACGTATCATCATGGAAGTGTATTTTTTATAGTGGTCATGAGCTCGGAACACGCACATCAAAAGATGAACAAGAGTCACATAGAGATGTGATTGGCAAGTTGGCCTACCAATTGCAATTCTCATCACTTGAGATGGATACATCCTTGGCGTTGGATTGTAATATGGATCTTGAATCACTCACAATCAATTATGAGAGATATTGATTTGAGTGGGAGCGCACTGTTGAATTAACATGTTTAATTCTCAATGCAATTAATTATGAACACTGTCTAAGTGTTACATGCAAAATAGTTTTAGAATAATGGCTCGTGTTTCCACCTTCCCTGCTAAAATTGAATACCTGTTAAACATCTGGTTAAATCCTTACGGTTGGTAACGTAATGTGAGGATTGTCCTCAAGAGTGTCGAGAAGGACTTTGTCCTATCGCATGTTTTCGATATCCTCCCGCAAATACTATGGATGATGTGATTCTCGCCCCCAAAAGCTAGAATTCTGTTACGCTCAAGTGCAAAATGTTTGCTTCCATGAGACCCAAACTTCGAAAGTTTGGGATAGTTATGTGATATTCATGGAACTGAAAATCTTTTTTAGATACAAACAAAGCAATGTTTGTTTGCAAAGAATTAGTAAAGTGTTTACTGGGCATTTGAATATTAGGAGAGGGATCCAGAAGAACGCCTGTCATGTGATGATGGTGAATAAAACAACCACTTAAAGAAAAAGGGAATGTCCAAAGGGTGTTAGTGAGACTTTCACCCCTAGGATTTCCATGGCTAAATGCCACTCTTAAAGTTGGGTGCTTCTTCTAAGAGTAGGAGAAATACCGGAAGTTAAACTGTTAGAAGTGTAAATGCAAATAGAAAATAGACTGGAATATCCAACTCATGTATGAATGTCATACAGGTTATTGATGTATGGAAGGCTAGTCAAAGAAATAGTTCTTGGGAATTATGATTAAACATGTTAATCACTGATTCTTGGGTATTGTGATTTATCACAGGAATACCCACTCGATTGCA
This sequence comes from Triticum urartu, assembly GCF_003073215.2. Classification (NCBI taxonomy): domain Eukaryota; kingdom Viridiplantae; phylum Streptophyta; class Magnoliopsida; order Poales; family Poaceae; genus Triticum; species Triticum urartu. The sequence continues at coordinate 508,773,082 of NC_053027.1, read as the reverse complement.
TTCAATTGCGACTCGATGCAAGAACTGCCACGACCTAAAGGACTTGCTAGAAATGAGGTTTAGATACACACAGGAAGCATAGTAAATGTTACTATACCTTCCATAGGTGTATTGCCGTCTGTATTTATTTTCATAAAACATTTTAGAGTTGTACACACTCTAGCCCATTGCATAAAGTATCTTGCAAGAAGGTTGTTCATAAGAGAACTTTTGATGTTCGATGTTATGAATAACAGAAGGGCCATACTTTCATTGTGAATGAGATGTATGTTATGAATAATGATAATGATATATTTCCTTTGTGTTTACTTTCATAATTCATTTTAGAGTTTCATACACTCTAGCCCATTGCAAAATGTTGTTGCAAAAGGGTTGTTCATAAAAGAACAATTGTTGTTGAGTATTATGAATAACATAAAGGGCCGTGCTTCTATCAAAGATGGGATGTATGTTATGAATATTGATGGTAATATGATACATCCATAACACTGACGCTAAATGTCACAAGACTAAAAGAATATCACATAAGTGTGGCACTTGCAACTTTCGTCCGAAAAGTGAAATGACTGAAATATCGTTCACAGGCCATAAGGAATGAGCAAAGAACGTATTGGTAATCATACATCATGATGTGTGTAGTCCAATAAATGTTATTGCTGGCAGTGGATTTATCTATCTTCTGAAATGACTCAAGTGAATATATTGATATTTACTTGATGAGAAGTAAGTCTTTATCTTTTGAATTCATTCAAAAGGTTTTCAAAAATGAAGTAGACGTTGTTGTAACAAGAAAATTATGTTTCTACAATTCGATTGCAGAAAGGAATATTTGAGTCACAAGTTTAGCGAATGTCTGATGAGTTGTGAAAAGAGTTTCATAACTTACACCTCCCGGAACACCACTATGAGTGGAATGTCTATGAAGATGTAATCAGACCATTTATGACATGGTAAGATCAAAGATGACATAAATAAATTTGTCATTATCACTTTTAAATAGTAATGCTTTAGAGACCATAGCTTTTACACTGAAAAGAACTCCATCAGGTCTGTTGAAATGACGTCATGGTATGGTATGCCCAACCATGTTATATCTTTTCTTAACATTTGGAATATGGGGCTTGTGTAAAAGGTTACAAACCTATTCCAAATTAGACAAGTGCTACTTTGTAAGTTATCCAAAGTCATTAGGTATTCCCCCACGAATATACCGAGGCAAAGGATTTTGCCACAAAATGGTATGATTTTAAAGAGAATAGTTCTTACAAAAGGGTGAGTGGGAGGACAGTGCAACTCAACAAGATAACAAGTATCTTCGTCATTGGGTCAAAGGAAGGAACCTTGGAAGTGATTCCAAAGTTTTCTACTGCGACTGATACGGAAGCCTATACATGAGATGTATGGACTTCGGTCAAACTTGCAGCTGAACAACGTAGGCAAAGCTCGTGCAAACCTCTCAGGTGCGCAAACGAGATATTGTTGTTAGACAACAGTATGCCTACGATACACAAGGAAGCATTGATGGGCCCTGACTCCGGAATTGGCTAAATGCCAATATAATTCGAGATAGTTTCCATAGATGATTCAAGATTTAAATCTTGATAAACCCTCCAAAAGACTTGGAGTCTAACAGATTGTAATGGGACTATAAAATGATACGGATAAAAATGTTTTATCGATTAAACTCGACTTGCTGCAATAACAAGTTCAAGGAGTTTACTACAATGAGATTGTCTCACCATAGCAATGCTTAAAGTCGGTTCGGGTTGAACTAGCAATTAATACATATTTCAAACATGAGATATGAAACATGGATGATAAAAGAATTTCCAGGAAATGGAGATACAACCTAGGACTTGTATGTGATACAATCCAAAGTATTTTGTCGGTCCATAGGATGCTAGTAAGTATGCAAACTTCAGAGTTCCAGCAATGGACAGAAGAGAGCAAAATGGAGTTGGAATCTTCGTTTTTGATGGAATGGTCAAAGGGGTTTGACTTCATCAATGGGTAACGAAGATGCTTATGGTTTCAAGAAAGTAAGTAGGAGCATAATAATATTTCTGAAAACCTTGTGCGCTTGACACATTGTTAATTGCAAATAAATTTCTTGACACAAATTAGGACTTCATTTGAAAATAGTATTTCGATGAAGTGTTTGGGCTAAATATCCTTGATATTAGGCATAATCATCTATGGAGATAGATTAACCTAATGGGGATGAGCAAAAATAGATTTACCTAGAGAAAATTCCTTATTTGACACTATCTTAAAATCTGCTTCCTTATTTGACACTGGGAAAAAATTTCTTCCCTATTTGACACAAGTTCTAAATTTTATTCCCTATATGAAATTTCCGTTCATTTTGAGCCTAAATGACACCTGAAAAGACTCTTTTGCCCCTCATGTGGTATGTGTGTGGGGCGCAATAGCGCACACACGCAGCACCAGTGCAAGGGTAGGAGCACACACGTAGCAACACATACACATGCACCAACACACACGCAACAACACGCACGCGCATGTGTACACACACGCGCAGCAACACACATGCACGCGCACACACACGCAGCAACACACACGCACGCAACACACACACACGCAGCAACAGCACACACGCAACATCACACACACACGTGCACGCGCGCACGTACACACGCAGTAGCAAACACACACGCAGCGGCGCACATGCACACACACATGCAGCAACAGCACACATGTGCGCGTGCACCCACACACGCAACAACACACACGCGCGCTCACACATACTGCATGAGGGGCAAAATCGTCTTTTCAGGTGTCATTTAGGCTCAAAATGGACGGAAGTGTCGTATAGGGAATAAATTTAGGACTAGTGTCAAATAGGAAAGAAAAACTTTTTCAGTGTCAAATAAGGAATCAGATTCTAAGACAGTGTCAAATAAAGAATTTTCTCATTTACCTATTAGATTTACCTAATGACGATAGTCGGACGGGGGTAAATAGGAAGTTAGAGTTATGGAGATAAACCTTGGAATCGAAAGGGTTTAGGCTTAGTAGAACTAAAACCGAGTACATGATGTGCGGTTTCAGTACTACTAGGTGTGAGGAGGAGGTTAGCCTTGATGGCCAGGTGGTACCTCAGAAGGACACCTTTCGGTATTTGGGGTCAATGCTGCAGGAGGATGGGGGTATTGATGAAGATGTGAACCATTGAATCAAAGCCGGATGGATGAAGTGGCGCCAAGCTTCTGGCATTCTCTATGACAAGAGAGTGCCACAAAAGTTAAAAGGCAAGTTCTATAGGATGGCGGTTTGACCCGCAATGTTGTATGGCGCTGAGTGTTGGCCGACTAAAAGGTGACATGTTCAACAGTTAGGTGTGGCGGAGATGCGTATGTTGAGATGGATGTGTGGCTACACGAGGAAGGATCGAGTCCGGAATGATGATATACGAGATAGAGTTGGGGTAGCACCAATTGAAGAGAAGCTTGTCCAACATCGTCTGAGATGGTTTGGGCATATTCAGCGCAGGCCTCCAGAAGCTCCGGTGCATAGTGGACGGCTAAAGCTTGCGGAGAATGTCAAGAGAGGGCGGGGTAGACCGAATTTGACATGGGAGGAGTCCGTTAAGAGAGACCTGAAGGATTGGAGTATCACCAAAGAGCTAGCTGTGGACAGGGGTGCATGGAAGCTTGCTATCCATGTGCCAGAGCCATGAGTTGGTTGCGAGATCTTATGGGTTTCACCTCTAGCCTACCCCAACTTGTTTGGGACTAAAGGCTTTGTTGTTGTTGTTGTTGGATGAGCAAAAATACATATTGACAAGATGCTAAAACCATTTAGCACTAAGAATGACAATGAGTGATTCTTGCCAAAGTCACATGGAAAGAGTGTAGCGATCCGACCTCAAATGGTCAAATCTCTGTGCATAAGTGTCATCCCTGGATCGGTAATGCTGACACACACAATACTTGAAGGATTTATAACAGAGTAGCAATCACACACTTATTACATCGAATGTCTCAAGAGAGAGCTTATTACAATAAATATGGCTTAAGGCCATCTACGTAAGATAACAACGAAAGGCTTGGAAGATAAAGTGAGTCCATCAAATCCAACGACATAGCTGAATGCATGACAAACGACCTAGCGCACCTTACTCTTCGTCTGAAAAGTCTGCAACATGATATGTTGCAGCCCGAAACGGGTCAGCACATGGAATATGTTGGCAAGATAACACAGTAGAGCAATGAACAAGTAAATGCTATCACTACATGCATATATGGCTGGTGGAGGCTCTATGGTTATAACGTTTTTTGGGAAAATCCTATTTTCCCTACAACAAAGGAATATCTCTCCCTAATAATAAAGCACGGATTGACTCCGTGGGTTCACCGTCACAATGCGCTTTCTTCCTGTGATTTTACGCTTTCACTTTGAATTTTAAAACTTATTCGAGGTGGTACTAAATTTCTAATGGTCCAAAAATCTATTTACGAACTTACACTTGGTCGCTGCATTGGGTCTCGGCGCGCCTGGGCCGCGGCCCATCAGACCCGTCCGATCTGAGGAGGCAAAAATAGGAGCTGGCGTGGTGGATCGAACTCCCCACCTGAGGTACTAACACAAAGCCCAAATCCATCTGAGTTACATCATTGTTGTTTATAGAAAAGACTATTTCTTAACTTATTAAATAGTCCCACCTCGCTTGCGTATACTACATCAAAACAACTTATATACGCTTATAATTTGATGTCAATTAGCCTCCTGAAGAATCAACGGACAAAAAGAAAAGTCATAAAAGAGGGAATCAATTTCGATATGGTCCAGGAAGGAAAGTTATAAAGAGGGCATAAATTCTCATATATGAGGAAAAAGGAAGGAAGGATGTGGAAATATAATATGGGCCAATGGGAGAGACATGGAAACAAAAATCTTAGAATGTTGTCACACAAGGAAGGAGATGGAAATTAACATCTGAAGGACCAGTGAGGTGAGAAACAGTGGGCTATACATGAATTGTGTTCCAGGTCGGCCAGCTGCGTGGCCGTGGCCATGGCGCCGCTGTAGCTCCGGCGACACAAGGCAGGCAACAGGGGGCGGCGGCGGCTGCTGCTGATGAGCTGCGCGAGATCATACTGCCTGTGTCTAGGGACTGTCAAACATGCACAACAGGCGTGCATAGCTGGTAAACCTGCATGCAAATTCAAGAAAAAAAATCCAAGCCATGCATTAATTGATAGACTTGCCTAGAAAAGCAAAGGTAAGAAAAATTCTCTTTTCGCAAAAAGGTAAGTAAAATTCTCATCGCGTAAAAAAGGTAGCTATTTTGATTTATATGTTTCTTATTATTATTTGCTCCCAGTCAACAATATGTTTCCTTTGCCGAGGTGACCGATGGATCGGTGGTGCCCCATTTGCATCAATGACATGTTTTACTATATATGCCAAATCAACGAGGAGGGCCTCATGATTTTAAGGTGCTCGACAAAGCATGTGCCGCCTAGCAGAAGTCGTCCATACTAGACCTGCTGGCACGGTGGCACCCTTCACCATCGCTTGAGGAAGAGGACCCATTGTTCAGTGTTTACTCTATAGCAACGCACGATCGTTATGCCATAGTATGATCCCAAGCACATCACTTTAGATTGATCATGTTAGTCGTGAATGGATGGACAATATAAGCATCATTGGGGATGGTGACACAGAGGAGAAATGGTAACATAATAGAATAAGTTGCTAAGCGCATATGAGGATTTGTTTCTCCCGTCAATATATTCTTCCACTCTATATGTTACCAGTGCTATTGGTGTGAAATACAGAGGAGGGAGGGAGGGATGGAGAGTTGAAAGAGTACGACGACGGTGCATCTTGCTTGAAATGGGTGAAGGAGGGGCCACGTATTGTTCGCTCCACATGTCGGCTATGGAGAGAGAGGGAGAGAGAAGCATGTGACCATGTCCTTAGTCATTCCATACCCCACGTTCATATGGCTACTCCCCTCTGTCGTACCATCTCTCCCCCGGCTTTGCATGCTCCAATACTGGTCCTCCTTGAGGCTGTGATGTTAGTGTCAAGGGAAGCATGGCTGCGTTGATGCAGTCGGTTTGCTCCTACTGTTGACGACAATGTTAACAAAAGAGCATCAATCATTGTAAACTCTTTATTTTCTAACCGGCCATCTTATCTTTGAAGTGGGCAAGTATAAAATATGAATTCATATTAAGACAATGAAGAATTTAACGGACTGAGAGATATAGCTCAATATTTCACCACGACAGATAAACTCCTCAATATCACATGAATTTTGAAATTTACTTTATTCCCGTTGCAACGCACGGGTTCTTTTGCTATAGGATTAAAAGATAAAAAACATATGTTTCTGAAGTTTACACCTGTTTCCAAGACCCCATATGAATACATTACAGATGCATTACTATTATTGTCCATGATTTTTTATTACAATGTGTTTGCTCTATGAGTGTGGAGCTTGAAAATAATATATCTCAAGGGCATTGTATGAGTCTTTAGAAGGAAAGACGTACAAAGCTTCAGGAGAAAGGAAAAATAGAAAAGGCTAGGAAAGACTTTAGTGAGGGTGCAGGACTGATGTTTCTCTACTATTCTACGGTCTGCCATGTTCCCATGTTTCTTCCTGCACTCGTTCTCCGAGAACGATGGGGACAAGGGAGGCGCTGTCCATCAGTGGGGAAGAAGAATGAGTGGGGAAGAAGAATGGGGAACGGGAAGAAAGATTGAGTTCATGCGTGTTGTTTGTGTGTTTGTTGGTCAAATCTTTCAATGGGCCAAGCCCAAAAAATAGTGCAAAATAAATTACAAATGAAATATAATATTCCAAAAAAGTTCGTCGCATTAAAAATGATTCCATTTAAATAAAACTTTCTTAAAAAAACACCTTCTCAAAATAAAATAATATTCAAGTTTTTCTAAATAACAAAAAATAAAATTGATTGAAAGACTATTCTATACGCAACTACTCTTTAATCGGATCTGAAATAGGTCATGATGAAAATTGTGGGTATGTCCAAAATTTCATGGTCCAAAAAGAAATACTTAGCATTCCATTTAAATAAAACATTCTTAAAAAACATTCTCAAAATAAAAAATTATTCATGTTTTTCTGAATAACAAAAAATAAAATTGATTGAAAGACTATTCCATACACAACTACTCTTTCATCGGATGAAATGAAAGTGCGGATCTGAAATAGGTCATGACGAACATTAGGTATATCCAAATTTCATAGTCCAAAAAGAAATACTTAGTGTAAACTTATTTATGACGTTTGCAAAATTTGGATTAAAAAGGTGTTTCATAATGGCACTTGGAGTAAGTTATATTTAATATTTCGCCCGGTGCAACGCACGGGCATTTGCACTAGTATTATTTAACTACAAAGTTGGTTGAAAAACATTGATAAAGGTAACCCCATCTCAATCCCAATTAAAAGTAATTAAAATCCCGGCAAATTAATTTAGAGTGATGAGATCCACATGATAATCCAAGAACCAGATACTCAAGATGTCCATAACCGGGGACACGGCTAACCATGATTAGTTTGTACACTCTGCAGAGGTTTGTGCACTTTTCCCCACAAGAATCGATCTCCTCTGTTGTATTTCTCGCACTACATGATGTTTGAGAAACGGAAGACCGAGACACAGTCTTTCCGAAGAGGTCCGCTTAACCGATAGCTATGCCGGTACACCTACAATCCCCTACATCTGCTAGCCCATCATGGAAAGGTTTCCCACAACTTACTCAACTATGCTAGAGCCCATAATAGATTGTGGCTGCACACGGAAGTTTCCAGCATGAATAATCTTATGATCCCTTTGAGCCTGGGTTTCGAACCAAAAAGGACAGCACTGGTATATCCCCAGGTGCCCGCAACCAATCCACCCAGAGGTGTGTTTAAGTAGCCACCTTAAGTAAACCATTAATTAACAATATCACATCTATCATGGACACTCTCAAACCCAATCCAGTCTAGGAGCATAGCATGTCAAGAAGTAGCATAACGTAGAAGTAACTCCCAGGGTTTGATAATAAAAAGGGTAATAGGTTCTACCTCATCATCTACTTCCCAAACCCACAAGTTAAGAGATCCTACTCATGCAATGTTTGAGGGTTGTAACTAATGCATAAAAACTGGGTAAAAGGAATATGATCAAAGTGTTACTTGCCTTGCTATTGATCCGCAAAACCTACCTCCGGGAATTCTATCGCAAACAAACAATAGCATACATAAGCACTCAAGCATAGATGCACGGGTAAATCTTGAATAAGAAGATCGAATTTGAAAACTCAACTGAAGAGATTTGATCTGCAAAAAGAATCAATCGAATCGGAGCTACGGAACTGAAACTACGGACAAAAGAACTTCGAAAACAAATCTGCTTGAAACCAAAATTTAAAATTGTCAAAACCTTGTTCAAGTTGATTAAACATAAAGAGGGTTTCAAGATTTTTGGCACTGGTTTCACTGGATTTGGACAAACGGTTAAGAAACGGCGAGTGTTTGAAGATCAAGGGCTAATCTATGATAAAAATAATCGCAGATAGGTCCCTGGCTGAAAATAAAATAAAAGGAAAAGACTAACGAACGAACGTTCGCTGACTAAACCTAACCGATGAACAACGTTCGTTAAAACGAACGTACGGACGAACGTCCGCTAAATAAACAAACCAACGAAAAACCGATCTAATAAATTAAACCAAGGAAAGAAAAAAAGGATCTAGATCTAGATCTAGGGTTTACCTAAAAACTGAAAAGAAAACACGGAAACTTCGGCGAAACTCCGGCGACGGCGGCGACGGTCGACGACGAGGCGACGGCTACAGGCGGCTAGGGTTAGGGTTCGGGGGCGGGGCAGCGGCTTGGTGGGCTGGGGCCTCGGGATGGCCGGCTTATAAGGCCTGCCCCCGGCTGGAGTTCGGGTCGGTTACGGCCCGTTAGGTCGGTTTGACTTAAAAAAATAGATTTCACCGAAAAAATCCTAGAAAATAAAATAAAAATCGAAAAATAACAAAACAAATTTTCACTGTCTAAATATAATATTTAGAACAAAGTGAACATTTTCTTGGCCTAAAATGCATTTTTGAAAAATTCATTTTTTCTAATTCAAATAAAATAGCGATAAAATCCAAATAAAAAAATTTATTTGGTTTTAACATTTTCCTCCAATATTTCAATTACTTTGGAGAAGTCATATTATCTCCTCTCATATATTTTAATATGAAATATTTTCGGAGAGAAAAATAATTAAAATCAAATATGATCCTTGTTTTCGACATTTGAGAAAATTCAAATATGAAACAGTGAAACCCCCAACTCTCTCCGTGGGTCCTTGAGTTGCTTAGAATTTCGAGGATCGCAAAACAAAATGCAATAAAATATGATATGCAATATGTTGTTCTATGTATAACATTCCAAATTGAAAATTTGGGATGTTACAAAGAGTTTTTGCAAGAATCGGTGTCTCAAAACACTGATGAGCAAAATACATGATGGAGATTCCCCACGCTCCTGTGTTTGGATTAATCATGTATTCCATAGTATGTAAAACAACTGGATATGTCCAATACTCCCGAGCTTGTGCGAGTATAGATACCAAAGTGATCAAAAGTACTGATCATGGGACAACAGTGAAAAAAGGTCATTGAGTACTAAAGTAGCACTGATGACATGTTTTCTTGCAAGTGGAGATCAAGAAGAGTTCGTTGTAAAAGGTTACATCGATACAATCTTCATCATTTCTCCATGCGATTTTCGATTTAAATTGAGGGTTTTGTGTAACACACAATTTGGTGGCACAGTTAGTTGGAAATTGTTCCAAACAAGTTCTGTGGCGAATTCTATAACAGAGGCGAAGTGTGTTGCCGCTTTAGAAGCGACAAAGACAAAGATGTTGAATCATATAGTTCATTCATGAACTTAGTATGGTTCCAAGAAGGCTTTGGTTAATGGGACAATATTGTAGATAGTTGCTTCATAGCTTAGTCTGAGAAATCAAGGTTCAACATGTGATTCACATCTATACGAAGCCAAGTCCACACAAAATATGAATTTTGTGGACGCGTGAAAACTCGAGGATATGCAAAGATACACATGGAGCTGAAATTGCCAGATCTATTGGACATCGGGCTATACCACATGAGAAGCATATTTCACACCAGTGTGCCATGGGTGTAAAGTGCATTAGCATTAACTAGATTATTGACTCTAGTGCAAGTGGGAGTCTGTAGGAGATATTCCCTAGAGGCAATAATAAATGTTATTGATTATCTCCTTGTTCATAATTATGTTTATGTTCCATGCTATAACTGATGTGGTTCTCGAGTCTACAATAACCACGAGGCTCGGAGGAAGACTCATATGCACGTGTGGAATAATAAACGGTGAAATGTATTCCTAGTATGGCCTCTAAGACTAGCTCAAGTGTTGCATGATGGTTCTATTTTCCTAATCATGGGCATGTCTATGACAGCAACTTTGAGGGCACAATGTTAGAAGAACATTTGTGTTGAATCGACCCGAATTGATGTTTTGCTATGAGATACATTCATCACAAGTTTATGGTTAATAACACAGAGATGGTTAATGTTTGCATCATTCCTTAGACCATGAGAGTATTGAGTTTCTTCATACTTGCTTCATGAACTTTGGGGTTTGTTAAACGTCATCCGTAAATGGGTGGCTATTACGATGGCTTACGGGTTTATGGAAAAGTATGTCAAGTAACTTGATAGCTGAAGATTGGGATTTGCTCCTCCGACGATGGAGAGATATTCTCGGGCCTTGTCGGTGTTACGGTATCCATCATCGTCTGGCCAGACACAGTGTGATTTGATCATAGGGATGCCGGAACACGGAAACGAGAAAAGAGAACAAAACTGGTAACAAGGTAACTAGCATAGTGGACAAGTTGTTGATCCACGGGGATGCAAGTAAATCTCACCTCGGATATTTGTAACATATCGCGAAGCAACAAGAATAGCACACGGCAACTGGAGGTTCACTCGAATATTCATTTGTGTGGGTATAGGAGTCAATATGGGTGTCCACGACTCCGATGTTGATCATTGATCAAAAAGGGTTCCGGTCATGTCTATACCTCACTGAACCTATAGGGTCACATGCTTAAGGGTCATCTATCTGCTGAATACTAGACAGGGAGTCTGAGAGAAATTCACCGAAAAAGTTTCGGAGGCAATAGAAGAGTTTCGGAGAGAGAATAGAGAAATAGTTTCGTAAAACCGAAAAGTTGTTTTGGGGTATACCATTAAGTCAAATTGGTTTCGGGACACGCCTGATAATTCTTGCAGGGTGCCAGAATTATTCTGGAAACTTCTGGGAATTTTTCGAGATAAAAACCAGAAATGCTCCAGAGCTGCCGGTACCGTTTTGGTTGCTTTTCGCAGATGAAATTCACTAATATGAAATTGTTTCGGAATGAATCCAAAATCATTTTAGTGGGTACTGGAATTATTCTAAGACCCACAAAAATATTTTCGGATTTAATGGACGCCAAAAATTGTCTTCATGAATAGTGAAAATGCATTCTAGTTTGCTTTTCGCAGATGAAAATCACTAATCCTAAATTGTTCCGGAACGCGTCAAAAATTATTTTAGTGGGTACTGGAAATGTTCTTGGCCCACATAAATATTTTTGGTTCGAACGTACGCTAAAAATTTCATCATGAATACTGAAAGTTCTTTTTGCTTGGCTTCTTGGAGAAGCCACCTTGAGGGCCTTTTGGTATTTTCCCTTTGGCTTCTTGGAGAAGCCACCCTTGGGCTTGGCCTATAAATAGGGGTGGAGGGGGCTTCCTAAAGACACACTCTTTCTCACATACAAGTACCATTGCAATGATCTGGCTTCTCCCTCCCTCCTCGCGAAATAGTTTCGTAGAGCCGAAAGGTTGTCTAGGTTCCGGTGGGAACTAGTTCTGGACGGTGAAGTCCTGCCGGATAGATGACACAATATGTGTGCAACTCTGTAGAGAGATCATAGTTTCGGTCTTAGTTTGAGAGTGCCTCCCGAAGGGCTGTCCGTGTGACTATCCGAGTTTCGAAGGTCCTCCCAAAGGGTCCGAGTGACCGTCCGAATTTTAAGGTCCTCCTGAAGGGCTGTCCGCGACACCGTCTGGGGGACTGTACGACCGCCTCCTAAAGGGCTTTTCGAGGGGCAGATGAGGGTATACATCCTCGAGGTTGGGAGGTTGTAAATCCTAGCTGTGGGGATCTGCACCACCGATCGTCATCGACTCTACTTCCGCTGCGCTACGAGTCGGTAACAAAAAGATCAAACCTTGTATGCAGTCTTCATAGTGGTCCTAGGCTGGTGCGTAGGTCAGATTTTTTTTGTTTTCTACTGTGTTACCCTACAATTTTATATTTCCTTATCCATGATAAAGGTTTATTATTCATGCTAGAATTGTATTGATCGGAAACTTAAATACATGTGTGAATACATAAACAAATACCGTGTCCCAAGTAAGCCTCTACTAGACTAGCTCGTTGATCAAAGATGGTTAAGGTTTCCTAACCATGGACATGTGTTTTCATTTGATAATGGGATCACATCATTAGGAGAATGATGTGAGGGACAAGACCCACCCATTAGCTTAGCATAATCATTGTTCAGTTTTATTGCTAATGCTTTCTTCATGTCAAATACATATTCCTTCGACTATGAGATTATGCAACTCCCGGATACTGGAGGAATTCCTTGTGTGCTATCAAACGTCACAACGTAACTGGGTGATTATAGAGATGCTCTAGAGGTATCTCCGAAGGTGTTTGTTGAGTTGGCATAGATCAAGATTAGGATTTGTCACTCCAAGTATCAGATAGTATCTCTGGGCCCTCTCGGTAATACACATCATAAGCTTGCAAGCAAATGACTAAGGAGTTATTCATGAGGTGATGTATTACAGAACGAGTAAAGAGACTTGCTGGTAATGAGATTAAACAAGGTATGAAGACACCGACGATCGAATCTCGGGCAAGTAACATACCATGGACAAAGGGAATTACGTATGTTGTCATAACTGTTTGACTGACAAAGATCTTCACAGAATATGTAGGAGCCAATATGAGCATCCAGGTTCCGCTATTGGTTATTGACCGGAGAGGTGTCTCGATCATGTCTACATAGTTCTCGAACCCGTAGGGTCCGCACGCTTAACGTTCGATGACGATATAATATTATATGAGTTATGTGATTTGGTGACCAAATTTTATTTGGAGTCCCAGATGAGATCATGGACACGACAACGAGTCTCGAAATGGTCGAGAGGTAAATATTGATTTATAGGACGATGGTATTCGGACATCGAAAGTGTTTCAGGGGGTACCGGGTACTTATCGGGTCACCGGAAGGGGTTCCGGGCACCCCCGGCAAACGATATGGGCCTTATGTGCCAAGAGGGGAAACGCACCAGCCACAAGGGGCTGGTGCGCCCCCCATATGGGCTGACCCATGGAGGAGAAGGAAAGGGGAGAAGGGAAAGGCAAGTGTAGATTAGGATTCCCACTTCCTTCCCTCCCCCTCTTTCCCTCCCCCTCTGATAAACATGGCAGGGCGGGGCGCGGCCAAGGGAAGGAGCCCAAGTAGGATTCGGACCTACTTGGGGCGCCCCTTGGCCTCTCCCCTCTCCCTCCCACCTATATATATGAGTAGGGGGCGCCTAGCACACACCAGACAATTGCCTAGCCGTGTGCGCGCCCCCCTCCACCGTTTACACCCCCAGTCATATTTTTGTAGTGCTTAGGCAAAGCCTTGCGAAGATCACTTCACCATCACCGTCACCACGCTGTTGTGCTAACAGAGCTCATCTACTACCTCGATGTCTTGCTGGATCAAGAAGGCGAGGGATGTCACCAAGTTGAACGTGTGCAGAACGTGAAGGTGTCGTGCGTTCGGTACTTGATCGGTTGAAGCGCGAAGAAGTTCGACTACATCAACCGCATTGAGAAATGCTTTCGCTTACGGTCTACGAGGGTATGTAGACACACTCCCCCCCCCCTCGTTGCTATGCATCTCCATGGATAGATCATTGCATGTGCATAGAATTTTCTTATTTTCCATGCAACGTTTCCCAACAGTGGCATCCGAGCCAGGTCTACGCGTACATGATATGCACGAGTAGAACACAAAGAGTTGTGGGCGGTGATAGTCATGCTGCTTATCACCAACATATTATTTTGATTCGGCGGTATTGTGGGATGAAGCAACGCAGACCAACTTTACATGTCCACGCACATGAGACTGGTTCCACCAACAGGCATGCAACTAGTTTTGCATAAAGGTGGCTGGCGGGTGTTTGTTTCTCTTACTTTAGTTGAATTGAATTTGACTATGGCCGGTCCATGAAGAAGGTTAAAACAACAAACTTGACGAATCACTATTGTGGTTTTTGCCGTAGGTAAGAACGGTTCTTACTAGAAGCCCGTAGCAGCCACGTAAAAGTTGCAACAACAAAGTAGAGGACGCTAACTTGTTTTTGCAGGACATGTTGTGATGTGATATGGTCAAGACATGATGTGATATATGTTATTGTATGAGATGATCATATTTTGTAAGTTATCGGCAACTGTCAGGAGCCTTATGGTTGTCTCTTTATTGTATGAATTGCAAACACCATGTAATTGCTTTACTTTATCGTTATGCATTAGCAATAGTTGTAGAAGCAATAGTAAGAGAGACGACCACGATGCAACGATGGAGATCAAGATGTCGAGCCGGTGACGATGGAGACCATGACGATGCTTTGGAGATGGAGATCAAAAGCATGAGATGATGATGGACATATCATGTCACATATTTTGATTGCATGTGATGTTTATCTTTTATGCATCTTATTTTGGTTAGTATGGTGGTAGCATTATAAGATGATCCCTTCACTAAATTTCAAGGTAAAAGTGTTCTCCCTGAGTATGCACCGTTGCTACAGTTCGTCGTGTTAACACACCACATGATGATCGGGTGTGAGAGACTCTACGTTCACATACAACAGGTGCAAGACAGTTTTGCACATGCGGAATACTTGGGTTAAACTTGACGAGCATAGCATATACAGACATGGCGTCGGAACACTCGAGACCAAAACATCGAACGTGAATCCTATAGTATATACGATCAACATAGAGATGTTCACCATTGATGACTACCCCATCTCACATGACGATCGGACATGGGTTAATTGATTTGGATCACGTATCACTTAGATGACTTGAGGGATGTCTATTTAAGTGGGAGTTCTTAAGTAATTTGATTAAAATTAACTTAATTTATCATGAACTTAGTCCTGATAGTTTTTGCAAATTATGTCATAGATCAATAGCTCGCGATGTAGCTCCCCGTTTATTATTTATATGTTCCTAGAGAAAAATAAGTTGAAAGATGATAGTCGCAATGATGCGGACTTGGTCCATGATCTAAGGATTATCCTCATTGCTGCACAGAAGAATTATGTCCTTGATCCACCTCTATGTGACAGACCTATTGCAGGAGCAGATGCATACATTATGAATGTTTGGCAAGATTGTAATGATGACTACTTGATAGGTTAGTGCGCCATGCTTTACAGCTTAGAACCAGGACTTCAAAAATGTTTTGAAACACCACGGAGCATATAAGATGTTCCAAGATCTGAAATTGGTATTTTAGACTCATGCCCGTGTCGAGAGGTATGAGACCTTTGACACGTACTTTGCCTACAAGATGGAGTAGAATAGCTCAACTAGTGAGCATGTGCTCAGAATGTCTGGGTACTACAATCACTTCAATCAATTGGAGTTAATCTTCATGATAAGATAGTGATTGATAGAGTTCTCTAGTCACTATCACCAAGCTACTAGAACTTCATGATGAACTATAATGTGCGAGGGATAACGAAAAAGATTCCCGAGCTCTTCGCGATGCTGAAATCGACAAAGGTAGAAATCAAGAAAGAGCATCAAGTGTTGATGGTTAACAAGACCACTAGTTTCAAGAAAAAGGGCAATGGAAAAGAAAGGGAACTTCAAGAAGAATGACAAGCAAGTTGCCACTCCCATGAAGAAGCTCAAAGTTGGACCCAAACCTGAAACTGAGTGCTTCTACTGCAAAGGAAATGGTCACTGGAAGCGGAAGTTCCCCAAATACTTGGCGGATAAGAAGGATGGCAAAGTGAACAAAGGTATATTTGATATACAGATTATTGATGTGTACTTTACTAGTGTTCGTAGAAACCCCTGGGTATTTGATATTGGTCAGTTGCTAAGATTGGTAACTCGAAACGGGAGTTGCAGAATGAACAGAGACTAGTTAAGGACGAGGTGACGATGTGTGTTGGAGGTAATTCCAAGGTTGATACGATCACCATCACATACTCCCTCTACCTTTGGGGTTAGTGTTGAACCTAAATAAATGTTATTTGGTGTTTGCGTTGAGCATGAATATGATTAGATCATGTTTAGTGCAATACAATTATTCATTTAAAGTCAAAGAATAATTGTTGTTTTGTTTAGATGAATAAAACCTTCTATGGTCATACACCCAATGTGAATGGTTTATTGAATCTCGATCGTAGTGATACACATATTCATAATATTGATGCCAAAAGATGCAAAGTTAATAATGATAGTGCAACATACTTGTGGCACTGCCGTTCAGGTCATATTGGTGTAAAGCACGTGAAGAAACTCCATGCAGATGGACTTTTGGAATCACTTGATTATGAATCATTTGATACTTGCAAACCATGCCTCATGGGCAAGATGACTAAAACTCCATTCTCCAGAACAATGGAGCGAGCCAATGACTTATTGGAAATAATACATACCGATGTATGCGGTCCGATGAGTGTTGAGGCACGTGGCGGGTATCGTTATTTTCTGACCTTCATAGATTATTTGAGTAGATATGGGTATATCTACTAAATGAAACACAAGTTTGAATTAGTTGAAAGTTCAAAGAATTTTAGAGTGAAGTGGAGAATCATTGTAACAAGAAAATAAAGTTTCTACAATCTGATCGTGTAGGCGAATATTTGAGTTACGAGTTTGGCCTTCATTTAAAACAATCTGGAATTGTTTCACAACAAACGCCCACTAGAACACCACATCGTAAATGGTGTGTCCGAACGTCGTAACTGTATTTTATTAGATATGGTGCATTCTATGATGTCTCTTACCGATTTACCACTATCGTTTTGGGGTTATGCATTAGAGACAAATGCATTCACATTAAATAGGGCACCGTCTAAATCCGCTGAGATGACACCATATGAACAATGGTTTGGCAAGAAACCTAAGCTGTCGTTTCTTAAAAGTTTGGGACTGCGGCACTTATGTCAAAAGGCTTAAGCTTGATAAGCTTGAACCCAAAGCGGAGAAGTGCGTCTTCATAGGATACCCGAAAGAAACTATTGGGTATACCTTCTACCACAGATCCGAAGGTAAAATCTTGGTTGCTAAGAATGGGTCCTTTCTAGCGAAGGAGTTTCTCTCGAAAGAAGTGAGTGGGGGGAGTAGAACTTGATGAGATAATTGTACCTTATCTCGAATTGGAAAGTAGCATATCAGAGAAAACTATTCCTGTGATGACTACACCAACTAGAGAGGAAGCTAATGATGATGATCGTGAAACTACATATCAAGTTACTACTGGACCTCGTAGGTCGAGCAGAGCATGTTCCGCACTAGAGTGGTACGATAATCCTATCCTGGAAGTCATGTTACTAGACCATGGCCAACCCATGAACTATGAAGAAGCTATGATGAGCCCAGATTCCGACAGATGGCTTGAGGCCATGAAATCTGAGATAGGACCCATGTATGAGAAGAAAGTATGGACTTTGGTGGATTTGCCCGATTATCGGCAAGCCATAGAGAATAAATGGATCTTCAAGAAGAAGACTGATGCTGATGGTAATGTTACTATCTATAAAGCTCGACTTGTCACAAAAGGTTTTCGACAAGTTCAAGGGGTTGACTACGATGAGACTTTCTCATCTGTAGTGATGCTTAAGTCCGTCTGAATCATGTTACCAATTGCCGCATTTTATGATTATGAAATCTACCAAATGGATGTCAAAACTGCATTCCTTAATGGATATCTTAAAGAAGAGTTGTATATGATGCAACCAGAAGGTTTTGTCGATCCTAAAGATGCTAACAAAGTGTGCAAGCTCAAGTGATCCATTTATGGACTGGTGCAAGCATCTCGGAGTTGAATATATGATTTGATGAGGTGATCAAAGCATATGGTTTTATACAGACTTACGGTGAAGCCTGTATTTACAAGAACGTGAGTGAGAGCTCTGTAGCATTTCTGATATTATATGTGGATGACATACTGTTGATTAGAAATGATATAGAATTTCTGGATAGCATAAAAGGATACTTGAATATTTTATTAATGAAAGACCTCGGTGAAGCTACTTACGTATTGGGCATCAAGATCTATAGGGATAGATCAAGACGCTTAATAAGACTTTCACAAAGCACATACCTTGGCAAAGTTTTGAAGAAGTTCAAAATGAGTCAGTCAAAGAAAGGGTTCTTGCCTATGTTGTAAGGTGTGCAGTTGAGTAAGACTCAAAATCCGACCATGACAGAAGATAGAGAGAGAATTCCCTATGCCTCAGCCATAGGTTCTATCATGTATGCTATTCTATGTATCAGACCAATTGTGTACCTTGCCATGAGTATGGAAAGGGGGTATAGGAATAGATCACTCGACAGTGGTCAAAATTATCCTTAGTTACCTAAGAGGATTAAGGAAATATTTCTCGGTTATGGAGGTGATAAAGAGTTTGTTGTAAAGGGTTATGTCGATGCAAGCTTTGACATCGATCTGGATGACTCTGAGTCTCGATTTGGATACATATTGGAAGTGGAAGCAATTATCTAGAGTAGTGATATGGCTTGAACTACGTCGGTATTTCCCCAAAGAGGAAGGGATGATGCAACACAGTGACGATAGGTATTTCCCTCAGTGATGACACCAGGGTTATCAAACCAGTAGGAGAACCATGCAACACTACGTAAACGGTACCTACACACAAAGAACAAATACTTGCAACCCGACATAAAAGAGGGGTTGTCAGTCCCTCCCGGGTAAAAAGATAGATAAAATTGTAGTAGATTGAATAAATAGATATCACGGGAACACGAGATGAAGTAAATAAATAAAAATTGCAGCAAAGTATTTTTGGTTTTTGGATTAATAGATCTGAAAATAAAAGTGAATAAAAATATATCTCAATGGAAAATATGATAAAGAAGAGACCCGGGGGCCGTAGATTTCACTAGTGGCTTCTCTCAAGAAAAATAGCATACGATGGGTAAACAAATTACTGTTGGGCAATTGATAGAACTTGAAATAATCATGACGATATCCTGGCAATGATCATTATATAGGCATCATGTCCAAGATTAGTAGACCGACTCATGCCTGCATCTACTACTATTACTCCACACATCGACCGCTATCCAGAATGCATATAGTGTATTAAGTTCATGGAGAAATGGAGTAATGCAATAAGAACGATGACATGATGTAGACAAGATCTATTCATGTAGGAATAGACCCCATCTTGTTATCCTTAATAGAAACGATACATACGTGTCATTTCTCCTTCTATCACTAGGATTGAGCACCGTAAGATCGAACCCATGACAAAGCACCTCTTCCCATGGCAAGAAAAATTGATCTAGTCAGTCTAACTAAATCAAAGATTCGAAGAACAAATACGAGGCTACAAGTAATCATGCATATAAGAGATCAAAGAAACTCAAATAACTTTCATGGATAAAAATATAGATCTGATAATAAACTCAAAGTTCATCGGATCCCAACAAACGCACCGCAAAAAGAGTTACATTAAATAGATCTCCAAGAGACCGTTGTACCGAGAATCAAAAGAGAGAGAGAGAGAGAGAGAGAGAGAGAGAGAGAGGAAGCCATCTAGCTACTAACTATGGACCCGTAGGTCTACAATGAACTACTCAAGCATCATCGGAGAGGCACCAATGAGGATGATGAACCCCTCTGTGATGGTGTCTAGATTGGATTTGTGGATTTTGGAACTTATGACAGTTGAATTATTTTTTGTCGACTCCCCTAGGGTTTTTGGAATATTCGGGTATTTATAGAGCTAAGAGGTGGTGCGGGAGGCGGCCGAGGTGGGCAAAAACCACTAGGCATGCCTGGGCCCCCAGGCGTGCCCAGGTGGGTTGTGCTCCCCTCGGAGCCCCCCTCTGGTACTTCTTTGGCCCAACAGGTGTCTTCTGGTCTGGAAAAAATCACCAAAAAATTTCACTGCGTTTGGACTCCGTTTGGTATTGATTTCCTGTGAAGCAAAAAACAACAACTAGCACTAGGCATTATGTCAATATGTTAGTCCCAAAAAATGATATAAAGTTGCTATAAAAGGATTGTAAAACATCCAAGGTTGATAATATAACAGCATGGAACAATAAAAATTTTTAGATATGTTGGAGACATATCAAGTAGCTCCATGTAGAGCATTCTAGACATAGAAATTGTAAGTACATACGGATCTGAATGTGACACACCTGTTGACTAAACTTCTCTCACAAGCAAAACATGATCACACCTTAGTACTCTTTGGGTGTTAATCACATGGTGTCGTGAACTAAATTATTGACTCTAGTAAACCCTTTGGGTGTTCGTCACATGGCGATGTGAACTATGGGTGTTAATCACATGACGATGTGAACTATTGGTGTTAAATCACATGGCGATGTGGACTAGATTATTGACTCTACTGCAAGTGGGAGACTGAAGAAAATATGCCCTAGAGGCAATAATGAAGTTGTTATTTTATATTTCCTTATTCATGATAAAGGTTTATTATTCATGCTAGAATTGTATTGATCGGAAACTTAAATACATGTGTGAATAAATAAACAAATAACATGTCCCTAGTAAGCCTCTACGAGACTAGCTCGTTGATCAAAGATGGTTAAGGTTTCCTAACCATGGACACGTGTTGTCATTTGATAACGGGATCGCATCATTAGGAGAATGATGTGATGGACAAGACCCACCCGTTAGCTTAGCATAATGATCATTCAGTTTTATTATTACTGCTTTCTTCATGTCAAATACATATTCCTTCGACTATGAGATTATGCAACTCCCGAATGCCGGAGGAATGCCTTGTGTGCCATCAAACGTCACAACGTAATTGGGTGATTATAAAGGTGCTCTATAGGTTATCTCCGAAGGTGGTTGTTGAGTTGGCATAGATCGAGATTAGGATTTGTCACTCCGAGTATCGGAGAGGTATCTCTGGGCCCTCTCGGTAATACAAATCATAAGCTTGCAAGCCAACGATTAAGGAGTTAGTCACAAGGTGATGTATTATGGAATTCCATCGTAGGCTTGCTGGACAGTGATGGGTTGGATGAGATTTATCATGTAATCAAGTTAGTTTTGTTAGGGTTTGATCCCTAGTATCCACTATGTTCTGAGATTGATGTTGCTATGACTTTGCTATGCTTAATGCTTGTCACTAGGGCCCGATAGCCATGATTTCAGATCTGAACCTATTATGTTTTCATGAATATATGTGAGTTCTTGATCCTATCTTGCAAGTCTATAGTCACCTATTATGTGTTATGATCCGTTAACCCCGAAGTGACAATAATCGGGATACTTACCGGTGATGACCGTAGTTTGGGGAGTCCATGTATTCACTATGTGTTAATGCTTTGGTCTGGTACTCTATTAAAAGGAGGCCTTAATATCCCTTAGTTTCCAATAGGACCCCGCTGCCACGGGAGGGTAGGACAAAAGATGTCATGCAAGTTCTTTTTCATAAGCATGTATGACTATATTCGGAGTACATGCCTACATTACATTGATGAACTGGAGCTAGTTCTATGTCACCTATGTTATAACTATTGCATGAGGAGTCGCATCCAACATAATTATTTTTCACATATTGTTCTTTGCTTATTTACTTTTCTGTTGCTACTGTTACAATCACTCTAAAACCAAAACTATTACTTTTGCTACCGTTACCGCTATTATCATATTACTTTGCTACTAAATACTTTGCTGTAGATATTAAGTTTCCAGGTATGGTTAAATTGACAACTCAGCTGCTAATACTTGAGAATATTCTTTGGCTCCCCTTGTGTCGAAACAATAAATTTGGGTTGAATAGTCTACCCTCGAAAACTGTTGCGATCCCCTATACTTGTGGGTTATCAAGACTACTTTCTGGCGTCGTTGCCGGGGATCATAGCTCTATTCTTTGAGTCACTTGGGATTTATATCTGTTGGTCACTATGAAGAACTTGAAAGATCAAAGAACCAATATTTTTCCCTCAACTACGAGGGGAGGTAAGGAACTGCCATCTAGCTCTGCACTTGATTCACCTTCTGTTTTGAGTAAACTTGCGACACCTACTCCGACTATTCATTCTGATATGTCGCATGATATTGATGATGCCACTTCTGCTTTGCATGATACTTATGATGAAACTACTTCTATGCTTGATAATACTATGCCACTAGGTGAATTTCTTGATTAACAACTTGCTAGGGTTAGAGAGAATGAAATTATTGAAACTGATAATATTGATGAAAGTGATGATGAAGATTCTCCCCCTAGATATGAATTGCCTGTTGTGCCTGAGGGTTATGTTATGGATGAAGAAACTGCTAGAGAATTCTTAGCTTGCAATGATAGATCTGATCTTAAGAAATTATTAGCTAAGATTAAAGAAAAATCCTTGAATGCTAGAATGAAATATGACCCTGCTTTTGCTACTTTACCTATTTTTATTACTGATAAGGATTATGATTTCTCTGTCGATCCTGAGTTAATTACTTTGGTTGAATCTGAAATTGTTGTGGCACATCTTACTAAATTAAATGATATAGCCACCCTATTCACTAATGATGAGAAAACTCGCTATTACTTTATCCTTAAGTTATTTCTGTTCTCATTAAAGGGTGATGCTAAAACATGGTTTAATTCTCTTGATCCTGGTTGTGTGCGTAGTCACCAGGATATGATTTATTACTTCTCTACTAAATATTTCCCCGCTCATAAGAAACAAGCTGCCTTAAGGGAAATATATAATTTTGTGCAAATTGAAGAAGAGAGTCTCCCACAAGCTTGGGGGAGGCTTCTCCAATTACTTAATGCTTTGCCTGATCATCCTCTCAAGAAAAATGAAATACTTGATATATTTTATAATGGACTAACTGATGCTTCCAGAGACCACCTAGATAGTTGTGCTGGTTGTGTTTTCAGGGAAAGAACTGTTGATCAAGCTAAATTGCTATTGAATAATATGTTGAGTAATGAAAATGATTGGACACTTCCTGAACCAACTCCTAAGCCAACTCCGAAGAAAAGGGGTATTCTATTTCTTAGTCCTGAAGATATGCAAGAGGCAAAGAAACCTATGAAAGAAAAAGGTATTAAAGCTGAAGATGTTAAGAATTTACCACCTATTGAAGAGATACATGGTCTCGATAACCCAACACAAGTAGTAAAGGTAAATTCTCTCTATAGATTTGATGAAGGTGATATTCCTCATTATAAGTCTGCTATCCAATGCTTAGATGAGTTTGATAATTTTATTATTAAACACGAAAACTTCAATTCTTATGTTGGTAGACAATTGAAACATAATGCTCATATGCTTGAACACTTGAGTGATTATATGTCTAGAGTTAAAGGAGAGCTTAAACTTATTAGTAAACATGCTTCTATGGTTAGCTCTCAGGTAGAACAAGTACTTAAGGCTGAGAATGATTTACTCAATGAATTAAATAATAAGAAAAATGATAATGTTATGACTAGAGGTGGTAAAATGACTCAGGATCCTTTGTATCCTGAGGGCCATCCTAAGAGAATTGAGCAAGATTCTCAGGGAAATAATATTGATGCACCTAGTTCTTCTAAGAAGAAGAAAAAGAAAAATGATAGGACTTTGCATACTTCTAGTGAACCTGTTGTTGACACACCTGAGAATCCCAATGATATTTCTATTTCTGATGCTGAAACACAATCTGGTAATGAACATGAACCTAGTGATAATGTTAATGATGATGTTCATGTTGATGCTCAACCTAGCAATGATAATGATGTAGAGATTGAACCTGTTGTTGATCTTGATAACCCACAATCACCCTTTCCTCACATGGGACAATGCTCTAATGATGATGATCACACTTTTATTTACTTACAACTCAAGAATTACAACTCGATACTTAGAACAAAATATGACTCCATGTGAATGCCTCTGGCGGTGTACCGGGATTGCGATGAATCAAGAGTGACATTTATGAAAAATTAAGCATGGTGATGAATCAAGAGTGACATTTATGACAAATTAAGCATGGTGGCTTTGCCACAAATACGATGTCAACTACATGATCATGCAAAGCAATATGAAAATGATGGTGCGTGTCATAATAAATGGAACGCTGGAAAGTTGCATGGCAATATATCTCGGAATGGATATGGAAATGCCATAATAAGTAGGTATGGTGGCTGTTTTGAGGAAGATATAAGGAGGCGTATGTGTGATAGAGCGTATCATATCACGGGGTTTGGATGCACCGGTGAAGTTTGCACCAACTCTCAAGGTGAGAAAGGGTAATGCACGATACCGAAGAGGCTAGCAATGATGGAAGGGTGAGAGTGCGTATAATCCATGGACTCAACATTAGTCATAAAGAACTCACATACTTATTGAAAAAATCTACAAGTCATCAAAACCCAGCACTACGAGCATGCTCCTAGGGGGATATATTGGTAGGAAAAGACCATCACTCGTCCCCGACCGTCACTCATAAGGAAAGCAATCAAAGAACACCCCATGCTTCAAATTTGTCACACAACTTTTACCATACGTGCATGCTATGGGACTTGCCAACTTCAACACAAGTATTCATCAATTTCACAATTACACAACTAGCACACCTCTAATATTACCACTTTTATATCTCAAAACAACTATCAAGCATCCAACTTCTCTTAGCATTTAAAATTTATAACCAAAGTAAATTACCATGCTGCTCTAAAGGACTCTCAAAATGATATAAGTGAAGCATGAGAGATCAATTATTTCTATAAAATAGAACCACCGCCGTGCTCTAAAAGGTATAAGCGAAGCACTAGAGCAAAAATTATCCAACTCAAAAGATATAAGTGAAGCACATAGAGTATTCTAATAAATTTCAATTCATGTGTGTCTCTCCCAAAAGGTGTGTACATCAAGGACAATTGTGTTAAAATAAAAAGCAAATACTCAAATCATACAAGATGCTCCAAGCAAAACACATATCATGTGGCGAATAAAAATATAGCTCCAAGTAAAGTTACCGATGGACGAAGACGAAAGAGGGGATGCCTTCCGGGGCATCCCCAAGCTTAGGCTTTTGGCTTGTCCTTGGATTTTACCTTGGGGTGCCTTGGGCCCAATCTTAGTCTCTTGCCACTCCTTGTTCCATAATCCATCAAATCTTTACCGAAAACTTGAAAACTTCACAACACAAAACTTAAAGGAAAATCGCGTGAGCTCCATTAGTAAAAGAGAACAAACCACCACTTCAAGGTACTGTAATGAACTCATTCTTTATTTATATTGGTGTTAAACCTACTGTATTCCAACTTTTCTATGGTTCATAAACTCTATTACTAGCCATAGATTCATCAAAATAAGCAAACAACACACGAAAAACAGAATCTGTCAAAAATAGAACAGTCTGTAGTAATCTGCAGGTTTCGAATACTTCTGTAACCCCAAAAATTCGAAAATAAATTTCTGAACGTGAGGAATTTATCTATTAATCATATGCAAAAATAATTAAATAAAAATCACTCTCTAGTAAAAAATGGCAGCCAATCTCATGAGCGCTAAAGTTTCTGTTTTTTACAACAAGGTCGCAAAGACTTTCCCCAAGTCTTCCCAAAGGTTCTACTTGGCACAAACACTAATTAAAAGCATAAAACCACATCTAAACAGAGGCTAGATGAATTATTTATTGAATAATAGCAAGGAAAAATATTGTGTTGTCTCCCAACAAGCGCTTTTCTTTAAAGCCTTATAGCTAGGCATAAGATTTCAACGATGCTCACATGAAAGACAAGAATTGAAGCACAAAGAGAGCATCATAAGACACGTGACAAACACATCTAAGTCTAACATACTTCCTATGCATAGGCATCTTATAGGCAAACAAATTATCAAGGCAAGCAAAAACTAGCAATGCAAGGAAGCGGAAAGAAACAATAGCAATCTCAACATAACGAGAGGTAATTTTGTAATAAGAAAATTTCTACCACCATATTTTCCTCTCTCATAATATTTGCATGTGGGATCATAAGAAAATTCAACAATATAGCTATCACAAAACGTATTCTTAACAAGATCCACAAGTATGCAAAGTTGACACTCTTCCAAAATAGTGGGATTAACATTAACTAAAGTCATGACCTCTCCATACCCACTTTTATTAAAAAACTTCGTAAGTGTAGCGACCAGACCTCAAACGGTCTGATCTCTGTGCTCCGGTGTCATCCCTGGATCAGTAATGCTGACACCACACAGTACTCGGAGGATTTATAGCAGAGTAGCAATCACACACTTATTACATCGAGTGTCTCAAAAGAGAACTTATTACAATAAATATGGCTTAAGGCCATCTAATAACGATAACAACGGAAGGCTTGGAAGATAAGTGAGTCCATCAACTCCAACGGCATCACTAAGTATAGAACCATGACCTAAAACTCCTTAATCGTCGTCTGAAAAGTCTGCAACATTAACGTTGCAGCCCGAAACGGGTCAGCACATGGAATATGCTCGCAATGTAACACATAGAGAATAATGGAATGAAACAGCTATACTATATGCATATTTGGCTGGTGGAAAGCTATATGGTTACAGTTTTGCGTAAAGCCAATTTTTCCCTACTTCAAAGGAATAAATTTATTGAACTATCATGGTTGTTGTTAAACATTGAGAATCGTTGATAGCATTCTCAATCCCAATTAAGCATCATCATTAAACATAACCCAACAAAATTAATTTAGAGTAACATGTTGAGATTCACATGAAAATCCAAGTACTAGATACTCAAGTTGTCCATAACCGGAGACACGGCTAACCATGATTAGTTTATTACACTCTGCAGAGGTTTGCGCACTTTTCCCCACAAGACTCGATCGCCTCCGTTTGGTTTCTCGCACTACACGGTGTTTGAGAAGACAGATGACTGAGACATAGTCTTTCAGAAGCGCTAGCACCTTACGATCGGGTAGACCGTACCACCTACATCCCCTACATCTGCTATTCTACCACTGTAAGAGTTTGCACAACTTAGTCAACTATGCTAGAGCCCATAATAGCTTGTGGTTGCACACAGAAGTTTCTAGTATGAATAGTCTCATGATCCCTTTGAGCCTGGGTGGTGGTCCAAAAGAAAACAGGCAAGTCCTGGAATATCCAGGTGCCTCAATCCACCCAGATGTGTGTTTAAGTTGCCACCTTAGATAAACCATTAATTAACAAAACTCACATCTGTCATGGATATCACTCACCCAATCCACGTCTACTAGCATAGCATGGCATAATAAGCAAACGTAGAAGTAACTCCCAAAGGTTTGATAATAACAGGTAATAGGTACTACCTCAACTACTTAGCATCCCACAATTTAATTAGATCCTAATCATGAAATGTGTGAGGATTGATCTAATGCAATAAAACTGGGTAGTAGAAAAGGTATGATCAAAGTGTTACTTGCCTTGCTGATGATCCGGGAAACCTAGCGATTCGAAGTAACAAGCGGCGCACTCCGAGTATTCTATCGCAGACAAACAAACAAGCATACAATAAGTACTCATCTAATGCACAGGTAAAACTCAAATAAGAGATCTAACCAGAAGGTTCAACTTAAGAACTCCGGTTGGCAAAAAGAATCAAATCGAACGAAGCAACGAAGGTCAAACGACGAAAGAAACAACTTCGTTCTAGTACTCTGGATCTAAGGCAAATTTTACAGTAGAAAAATCTTGTTTAAGTTGGTTAAACGGCTAGAGGGTTTCGAGACGAAACTCTAGGCGCTTGAATCGCCTGATTCTGATAAACGAGCGAAAAGTTATACTAAAACGAAAATCGGATCAGGAATCGCGATCAGAAAAATCGCGGATTTAATCCGAGAAAAAGAGAAACGACGAATGCTCGCTAGAACGAACGAACGGACGAACGCTCGCTATTTAAATAAACCAGAAAAACCGATCTATTTAAAAAAACCGAAACTAAAAAAACCGACGAAACCAATTTTTTTTAAAAAACGTTGGCACAGAAAACGAGGCGGCGGCGAACCTCAGCCGCGGCGGCAGCGGCGTCCGGCGACGGCGGCGCGGAGCGGCGCGGTGGCAGGCGGCGGCGACGGGCGGCGGCGACGGCGACGGCGGGGTGGCGGCTGGGGCGGGGTCGGTGGCTGGGCTAGGGTTTCCCCCGGGTGGGCTGCCCCGGCTTATATACCCTAGTCGGGCCGGAGTCCTAGTCGGACACGGCCCGTTAGGTCGGTTCGTTTTTTAATTATTCCGCTCGGAAGAAAAATAAAAAGAAATACTAAAAGGACTCCAAAAATTCCGAAATAAATTTTCACGGGCTTCTAAAATCAAGTTGCACAAGGTGAACATTTATTTGGGACCTAAATGCAATTTTGAAAAACGCACATTTTTCCTAAATTCAAATAAAACACCGAAAAACTCCGAAATAAAATCTTATTTGATTTTATTATTAAATCCTCAATATTTATTTATTTTGGGAAAGTCATTTTATTCCCTCTCTCATATTTTTGTAATAGAAATAATTGATGATAAAATAAATAAAATCAAATGATCCTATTCTCATAATTTGAGAAAACTCAAATATGAAAATAACGAAATCCCCAACTCTCTCCGTGGGTCATTGAGTTGCGTAGAATTTCTAGGATCAACCAAATGCAAAATAAAATATGATATGCATTGATGATCTAATGTATAACATTCCAAATTGGGAATTTGGGATGTTACAGTAAGATTGAACATTCTCCAAATATGTGGGATCTAAAGTGGACACTCTTCCAAACCCACTTTCAATATTATTTCAAACATTATTATCAATCTCATATTCATCATGGGGCTTAAATAAATTTTCAAGATCATAAGAAGAATCACCCCAATCATGATCATTGCAACAAGTAGTAGACATAGCAAAACTAGCATCCCCAAGCTTAGGGTTTTGCATATCATTAACACAATTGACATTAAGAGAATTTATGATAACATCATTACAATCATGCTTTTTATCGCAGGAACTATCAAGTATGGGTGCAATAGCAAGGATCTCATGTTTAACATAAGGAACTATAGCAAACTTGTCAGAGTAAAGAACCACGGGTAGCCTAGCCGGCTCCCCCTAGCCCTTCTGAAAAAATTACGAGCCGATCCGGCCCTCAAGAATCCAAGACGTAGGGCCGCCTTCCCCTTGCCGGCTGTCTCCCAGGCCGACTATCGGAAGGCGGCCCGGCTTTAGCCCTCATGAAGAAAGCCGCGGGAGGGCCGGCACCAAGAAGCCGGCCGCGAAAAGGCCGACTCCAAGAAGCCGGCTCCCACAAAGCAGTCAAGATCGTACCCTCGAAGTCTTCATCCACATAACGGCGATGAGGCGGGGCGTGGCTACAGTAAAGCCTGCCACCCCCAAATCCTGGAGCACGCCTGGCACAGTGCGCCGTACGGGGTGGCCATGACCCGTCCGGCACGACACTGTTGCCATGTTGACCCTGATGCCACCCACGACGGGCTGTCAGCGCGGCCCATGGGCGGTGGGCCCCTTCAGGCAGAGAGACGCCCGAAGGCGGCCAGGCCTCCCCCAGTCGGCCCAAGACAGGGCCGGCTCCCCACAGCCGGCTTGCCTCGTCCCTCGAAGGAGACGCCCCATTAAGGAGACAAGACATGGTGAGGCTACAGCGATCGCCCGCCGGGCAGCGGAACTGTAGCCACGCTCACCTCGGCGAAGCCCTCGTCACCAGGTTTGAGGCAACAGTAATCAGCCACCGACAAGGCCCTTGACAGTGGGGCCTGCCTGTCGACCAAGGAGCCGGCAGCCGGCGGGACCCACCAGCCAGCGGGCCCCAGCAGCCGGCGCAGAAGCCGGCGAGCGTAGACACAAACGGCTAGGGCCCACGCCCAGCCGGATTACCATTGTACCCTCGGGGGGTGGGCCTATATAAACCCCCCGGGGCACCCATGCAAAGGGTTGATCGGAGCTAGTTTTAGACACCACATAGAGAGGAGAGGAGAGCTAGCCGTGCCCTTCTTCTTCTCGCCAAACAGCTCAAGGAGCATCTTGTAGCCACTCGTTCATCAGGTATCATGTGGAGACCCCGCAGAGTAGCAGTAGGGGTGTTATCTCCACGGAGAGCCCAGAAGCTGGGTAAGATTCGTCGGCGTGCATGTCTTCGCCTCATCCCGCTTCCAGGCACCGGCGATGTCTTACTGGCTCCCACAATGATAAGCCACCCGTTGGCATATGTCGCACCTACCACCCGACATTTGGCGCCCACCGTGGGGCCAGGTGCACTGTCGCCCGGAGACCTATTCTGGACGGGAACCCTCTTCCTCCCCAGCAAGCGTAGCCAGCCCGGAACGCTCGATGGCGCTTGCCACGACGCGCTGCAAGGCGTCACCAACGTCTGCGCAGCGAGCGGCCTCGCCGATCTCCTTGACGAGACCCTCATCTCCGACGAGCTCGCCTTTGACGCGGGCACCGACCACCTCGTCAACCTCCTCGGCCAGCTCCACGTTTCCGGCGAGCCTGCTGTGGACTTGGAGTCTGTTGGCTCCACCGATCCGATGCCTGTCGACTCCGACACGGCCTCGCTCGACGCTTTCCCCACCGACGTCGCGATCTACAATGACCCGCTTCCCCGGGCCGATGGCTGCGACGATGCCACCGCCGAGGTGATGGTCATCGGCCACGGCGGCGCTTTTGGCGAGAACGCCCTCGACGCCCCGCATGCGGCGGTCCACGACTTGTCCATCCCCCTCCCGGCCGATGCCGACGCCGAAGCACTGGAGGCTCGCCGCCTCTCCCTCCTCGCGGAGGGCCGGAAGTTGGCTTCCATGAGACGCCTCATTGAGGCCCACCGGCGTGAAGCCAACCGCGCCACCTTTGGCACACCGCCCCCAGGCGGGCCAAGCCGAGCCGGCGTTGTCAGACAGCGCAGAGCTGCACTCGCCGACACGCTAGGAGTCGACCGCCCAGTCTACGCCACTCCACTCGAGAACCTGCGCGCCGCCCAGGCGGCCGTAGACGAGCTAGACGGACTGGGGGCCGAAGAACTCCCCCACATGACTAGACGCATCCAGCAACTAATCGATGCAGCCGCACAGCGGCACGAAGCCGACGCCCACGCAGAAATCCCTCCCCCGCGCCAAGAGGACGGCGCGATGTCCCGGACGCCGACTGCGGGTAAAACTCGCGCGCGACACGAGAAAGAGCCGGCTGCCAGCCGAAGCCGAACCCGGATCTCCATCGAGCGAGACACAGAAGGCCGTCCCCGGGCCGTGGAGCGGCGGGGCAACCCGCCTCCGCCTCCGCCTCGTGGGGAGAGAAATCCAACCCCACCGCCTGTCACGCATCCAACTCTCAACGGCCGACTAGGTCACCGCGAAGGAGTCGGCGAGAATGACGCCCGCCATCGGATCGACCGCCTAGCGCGATCCCTGGCGCTAGAAGAAGAAGATGATGTCGGCCCGCCTTGCTTCGGCCCCCGCATCCGCGACGAGCCTTTCCCCAAAGGGTTCTCGCTCCCAAGAGACACGCCCAAGTACAACGGCTCTGTGAAGCCAGAAGATTGGTTGATCGACTACTCCACAGCGGTTCGCATAGCAAATGGCAATAGGCGCGTTGCCGTGAAGTACGTGCCCCTCATGCTGCAAGGCACGGCGCGGACCTGGCTCAACAGCCTCAGGCCATACAGCATCAATAGCTGGCTAGACTTCACAGAAGCCTTCGTCCGCAACTTCACCAGCACCTACAAGCGGGCTCCCAAGCCCAGACAGCTCTCCTTGTGCGTACAAGGCCCTGCCGGATCCACTCGCGACTACCTCACGCGTTGGGCCGAGCTCCGCAACTCTTGTGAAGGGGTGCACGAGGTGCAAGCCATAGAATACTTCACTGCCGGGTGCCGAGAAGGCACCCTCCTCAAGCACAAGCTCCTCTGCGACGAGCCGACTACCCTCGACGAGCTTCTGGTCATAGCAGACAAGTACGCCACCGCCGACTCCTCAATGAAGACTGAACTCCGGGTAGACGCGTCCGGGAAGGTACTCAACCCGGCGCCCAAGACGCCAGCTGGGGACTCCAGCCGACGCCCGTACCAGAACGACCACAAGCGCAAGTGCCCCGTGCCGCTCTCCACCAGTCGGCAGGTGGCCACAGTCGAAGACGAGCAGCCCGAAGGGCGGCCCGCACCCAAGAAGCAGAGGGGCGGCAGGCCGGCTTGGCAGCCGGCCTTCTCCTACGAGCAAACTCTCGATGCCCCATGCAAGTTCCATAGCAGCGCGAAGCCGTCCAACCACACAACCCGGAAGTGCCACTGGCTCACCCGAATCTCCAAAGGTGAAGGGCTCGCGCCGCCTCCGCCTGCTGGTCTGCCTCCTCCGGCTCCGCAGCTACCGACCGCTCGGCCAGCAGTCGGAGCTGTGCACGATGAGTTCCCCGACGAGCATGCCGCCTATGTCATCTTTACAAGCCAGCCCGAAGGCCGATGCAGCCGACGCCGAGAGCGCCAGGAAGTCAACGTGGTCGCTACCAACCCCGCCGAGCACATGCACTGGTCAGAAAAGCCCATCAGCTAGAGCCGGGACGACCACCCAGAGGTGATGCCATCTCCCGGCTCTTATGCGTTGGTTTTGGATGCCACCCTTGCAATGGACAGACGCGCCGCCCATTTCTCCCGCGTGCTGATAAACGGCGGGAGCAGCATCAACATCCTGTACCGTGACACCCTGGAGAAGCTGAACGTCAAGACGAAGCAACTCATGCCTACTCGGACTGTGTTCCATGGCATTGTACCTGGCCTGTCCTGCGCCCCCATTGGCAAGATCGAGATTGATGTTCTCTTTGGGGACAAGGATCATTTCCGCCGGGAAGCGATCTGGTTTGAAGTGGTGGACCTGGAGAGCCCCTACCATGCATTGCTTGGCCGTCCTGCCTTGGCCAGGTTCATGGCCGTTCCCCACTATGCTTACCTCAAGATGAAGATGCCGAGCGCCAAGGGCATCATCACCATAGCCGCCGATTACAAGAAATCTTCCGAGTGCGCAGCAGCCAGCAGCCGGCTGGCCGAGTCCCTTGTGATTGCCGAAGAAAAGAAGATGTTGGACCGAGTCGTGGCCATGGCCGGCAAACAGCCGGCCCTGTCCCCCGATCCCAAGGAGTGTGATACCCAAGGATCTTTCCAGCCGGCCAAGGAGACGAAGAAGATACCTCTTGACCCCGAGCACCCAGAAAGGTTTGCCGTCATCGGGGCAAACCTAAACAGCAAATAGGAAGGCGAGCTCGCCGATTTCCTCCGTGAGAATCGGGTGTCGGAGTAAATGACCACGGGTAGCCTAGCCGGCTCCCCCTGGCCCTTCTGAAAAAATTACGAGCCGATCCGGCCCTCAAGAATCCAAGACATGGGGCCACCTTCCCCCTACTGGCTGTCTCCCAGGCCGGCTATCGGAAGGCGACCCGACTTTAGCCCTCATGAAGAAAGCCGCGGGAGGGCCGGCTCCGAGAAGCCGGCCGCGAGAAGGCCGACTCCAAGAAGCCGGCACCCACAAAGCGGTCAGGATCGTACCCTCAAAGTCTGCATCCACATAACGGCGATGTGACGAGGCGTGGCTACAGTAAAGCCTGCCACCCCCGAATCCCGGAGCACGCCTGGCACAGTGCGCCGTACGGGTGGCCATGACCCGTCCGGCGCGGCACTGTTGCCACGTTGACCCTAATGTCATCAATGACGGGCTGCCAGTGTGGCCCACGGGCAGTGGGCCCCTTTAGGCAGAGAGACACCCGAAGGTGGCCAGGCCTCCCCCAGTCGGCCCAAGACAGAGCCGGCTCTCCACAGCCGACTTGCCACCTCCCTCAAAGGAGACACCCCATTAAGGAGACAAGACGCGGTGAGGCTACAGCGATCACCCGCTGGACGGCGGCACTGTAGCCACGCCCACCTCGGCGAAGCCCTTGTCACCAGGATTGAGCAACAGTAACTAGCCACCGACAAGGCCCTGGACAGTGGGGCCTGCCTGTCAACCAAGGAGCCGGCAGCCGGCGGGACCCACCAGCCGGCGGGCCCCAGCAGCCGGCGCAGAAGCCGGCGAGTGTAGCCACAGACGGCTGGGCCCCACGCCCAGCCGGATTACCATTGTACCCCCGGGGGGTAGGCCTATATAAACCCCCCGGGACACCCATGCAAAGGGTTGATCCAAGCTAGTTCTCGACACCACATAGAGAGGGGAGGAGGGCTAGCCGTGCTCTACTTCTTCTCCTCACAAACAGCTCAAGGAGCATCGTGTAGCTACTTGTTCATCTAGTGATCATGCGGAGACCCTGCAGAGCAGCAGTAGGGGTGTTATCTCCACGGAGAGCCCCGAAGCTGGGTAAGATTCGCCGGCGCGCATGTCTTCACCTCATCCCACTTCTAGGCACTGGCGACGTCTTACTGGTTCCCATAATGATAAGCCACCCGTTGGCATATGTCGCACCTACCACCCAACATCGGGACATATTTGCATGGTCCCCCAAGGACATGCCGGGTGTTCCGAAGGAATTCGCCGAGCACAAGCTACACGTCCGAGAAGGCGCAAAACCAGTCAAACAACCCCTCCGCCGACTGTCCGAGGAGAAAAGAAGGATTGTAGGAGAAGAGATAGCCTGGCTTCTGGTAGCCGGCTTCATTATGGAGGTTTTCTTTCCAGAGTGGCTCGCCAACCCGGTCCTCATACTAAAGAAGAACAACAAGTGGCGCATGTGCATAGATTACACGAGCCTCAACAAGGCCTGCCCCAAAAATCCCTTTGCCCTGCCAAGGATTGATCAAGTGATAGACTCCACGGCCGGATGCGAGCTGTTGAGTTTCTTGGATGCTTACTCAGGATACCACCAGATAAAGCTAGATCCGGCTGACCGCCTGAAGACCGCCTTCATCACGCCATTCGAAGCTTTCTGCTACCTGACTATGACATTCGGCTTAAGAAATGCCGGTGCCACTTTTCAGCGTTGCATGCAGAAGTGCCTCCTCAAGCAGCTCAGCAGAAATGCTCACGTCTACATAGACGACATTGTGGTGAAGACGGAGAAGCGCGACACCTTGCTGGAAGACCTCAAGGAAACATTTGAGAACCTGCGCCAGTTCCAGATCAAGCTCAACCCTGAGAAATGCGTGTTCGGAGTGCCAGCCGGCCAGCTCCTAGGCTTCCTGGTCTCCGAACGCGGCATCGAATGCAACCCAGTAAAGATCAAGGCCATTGAGAGAATGGCGATTCCCACCAAACTTCGAGACGTCCAGAAGTTCACCGGGTGCTTGGCCTCCCTGAACCGCTTCATCAGCCGGCTTGGAGAGAAAGCTCTCCCCCTCTACCGCCTCATGAAGAAGACCACTCACTTCGAGTGGAACGACCAAGCCGACCAAGCTTTTCATGAGCTGAAGAAGATGCTGGCCACGCCGCCTGTCCTGGCGGCACCGACTGAGAAAGAGCCCATGCTCCTCTACGTTGCTGCAACCAGCCGGGTGGTCAGCACCGTCATCGTAGTCCAGCGCCCAGAAGAGGGCCGAGCCCAGCCGGTCCAGAGGCCGGTGTACTATTTGAGTGAGGTGCTGTCTACCTCGAGGCAGAACTACCCGCACTACCAGAAGATGTGCTATGGCGTGTACTTCGCTGCCAAGAAGCTGAAGCCCTACTTCCAAGAGCACCCCATCACGGTCGTATGCACCGCCCCGCTTGCCGAGATCATAGG
This sequence comes from Triticum urartu, assembly GCF_003073215.2. Taxonomy (NCBI): domain Eukaryota; kingdom Viridiplantae; phylum Streptophyta; class Magnoliopsida; order Poales; family Poaceae; genus Triticum; species Triticum urartu. Next base: position 508,737,029 of record NC_053027.1, on the reverse strand, counting down.
CAGCCGGGATGCATTCGGCCGGGTGGCGAAATGGGCCATCGAGCTGCCCCCCTACACAATCTTCTACCAGCCTCGCACCGCCATCAAGTCCCAAGCATTGGCCGACTTCCTCGTCGACTGGGCCGAGACCCAATACCTGCCGCCAGCTCCCGACTCCACTCATTGGCGCATGCACTTTGACGGGTCCAAGATGCACACCGGCTTGGGAGCCGGCGTCATCCTCACCTCTCCCAAAGGCGACAAGCTCAGATACACGCTGCAAATTCACTTTGCCTCCTCCAACAACGTGGCCGAGTACGAGGCGCTCATACACGGGCTCCGGCTTGCCAAAGATCTCGGCATACGCCGGATCCTATGTTACGGCGACTCGGACTTGGTAGTCCAGCAATCATCCGGCGACTGGGACGCCAAGGACGCAAATATGGCAAGCTACCGCTTCCTCGTTTAGCAGATCAGCGGGTACTTTGAAGGATGTGAGTTCCTCCACGTACCGCGAGCCGACAACGAGCCAGCTGATACCCTGGCTCGAATAGGCTCCACTCGGCAGGCAATACCAACCGGTGTCTCTCTGCAACGCCTCCTCAAGCCGTCTATCAAGCCGTCTCCAGAGTCTGATTCCATCTTCATGCCGCCTGACCCCGACGCAGCCGGGTCCGGCTCGAAGAACCAAGCAGGTGACCTGGGGACTCCGATAGTCGGCCCGGGGACGTCAGTAGGCGGCTCGGGGACTTCCGTAGTTACGCCCGACCCGGGGACTGCCACACCCGGCTCGAGGACTGCGGTAGTCGGCCCGAGGACTGCACCAACACAACAGGAGGCGGCCGACTCCAGCATTTCACCACCCAGCCCGCCTGCCCTGGTCGCAGTAGCCGTGTTGGCAATAGAAGAAGTCGCAGCTCCATCATGGTACCAGTCCATCCTCAACTTCCTAATAAACCAAGATCTGCTGGCTGACGAAACAGAGGCAAGACAAGTCCCACACTGAGCCGGAGCATACACAATCGTCAATAGAGAGCTCGTCAGGCGCAGTGTCACTGGAGTCTTCCAGCGATGCGTCGAGCAAGAGAAGGGCATTGCAATCCTCAGAGACATCCACCAAGGAGAATGCGGCCACCATGCGGCCTCAAGATCACTCGTCGCCAAAGCTTTCCGCCATGGGTTCTTTTGGCCGACTGCTTTGGATGACGCCAAGGAGTTAGTTAAACATTGCAAAGGGTGCCAAGTCTTCAGCTCCAAGAAACACATGCCGGCTTCGGCACTCAAGACCATTCCCCTCACTTGGCCCTTCACCGTTTGGGGATTGGACATGGTGGGCCCATTCAAGACGGCGCGCGGCGGCATGACACATCTGCTTGTCGCCGTGGACAAATTCACCAAATGGATTGAGGCAAAGCCGATCAAGAAGCTGAATGGGCCGACTGCCGTGACATTCATCGCAGATATAACAACTCGGTACGGCGTGCCACACATCATCATCACGGACAACGGCACGAATTTTGCCAAGGGAGCATTGGCACGTTTCTGCGCGACGCAGGGCATCCATTTGGACTTAGCGTCCGTTGCCCATCCGCAATCAAACGGCCAAGTCGAGCGAGCCAATGGCCTCATCCTTTCCGGCATCAAGCCCCAACTGGTCGTACCACTGGAACGTTCGGCCGGCTGTTGGCTTGATGAGCTGCCGACCGTCCTCTGGAGTCTGCGCACTACCCCAAACAAGTCAACCGGCTTCACTCCTTTCTTCCTCGTGTATGGTGTCGAGGCGGTCATCCCAACTGACATCGAGTTCGACTCACCTCGGGTAACCATGTACACGGAGGCGGAGGCCAAGGAAGCACGAGAAGACGGTGTCGACCTGCTGGAAGAAGGCCGGCTGTTAGCCCTCAGCCGGTCCGCCATCTACCAGCAGGGCTTGCGCCGCTACCACAGCCGGAAGAAGCCGAAGGTACGAAAGAGAGACGACTCCGGCAAGGAGTCGGAACGACCATGGAACGCCAACCTCCTCCGAAGATTTTACAGTTGAGACGCACAGGAAAAGCAAGGATGGCAGATTAAGCCAAGGGAACGACTGGCGAGTCGGGCAGGTCGGTAGAGACGGCAGTGCCGGCTGGAGGAGTGGCCGGCTGGTGAACCTCGGCATGATCACCACCTCCCGCAGAGGGCGCTCTAGCATGCGCCTCGTTGCTGGAGGCACGGTCAAGCTGAGGCCGGCTGGCCGCTTCACCGGCCGGCTCGACGTCTTCGCCTTCCTCTCCTTCGTCGTCTTCACCTTCATCGCTGGAAGCGATCTCCTCCGCCGAGTCCTCACCCTCTGCCGGGTTCAGCCTGAACCATTCCTCCGGCTGGGCAACGTCGTCGTCATTTATCTCAGGAGCAAAGGTGCTGATGTCAGTGCACTTGGCGATCGTCGAGGCACGCTGAGCGATAGCCGGCCGCACCTCCTCCATCTCCTCATCGGCTTCCAGCCGCCAGGTGCGCAGCTGGTCCTGGTTCAGCCCGGGATACCAGGCTCGGACGAACTCCAGCGCCCGCCCAGCTCCAAGACGGGCTGTCGATGCCTTCCAGGCTTCGAAGCGGCCAACCGCAACCTCCAGCCAGTCGGCAGTCCGACTCGGGGTGCGGGGAATCGCTTCGCCTGGCCAGAGGGCGGCCAACACCTGCGCCCCGGCGAGCTGGAGGCGGCGGAGCATGCGGTGAGCCGGCTGCAGCCGGGCTTGGACCGCCAAGAGTTGCTCCTCAAGCGTCCGGCTCGCGTCCGGCGCGATTTCAGCCCCCGCCTACCGGTGCGCCTCGCGGTGGGCCTCGATGGCCTGGGTGGCAATGACGGAGTAGCCGGGGAAGTAGTCTGCACAAAGAACAAAAAGCAGCACAAGTCAGGACACAAATCAAGGGGCAAGGGGCAAGCAAGGAGTGAGGAAGGCGGCTTACCATCGATCAGATCCTCAACCCGGCCGTAGCCCTCGCTCAGCGCTTGTTTTGCCTCAGCCCAGCCCGCCGCTTCGGTCTCAAAGTCAGCTTTGAGGGCGTCCTCGCTGTCCTGCGCCTTCTTCAGGGCCGCCCTGTGGCTCTCCTCCTGGTCGGCCAACTTCTTGGCCAGGCGGTCACGCTCCAGGACTAAGGCGTTGCACTCGGCTTCCTTGGCGCGAAGGGCGGTCTGGGCCCCGCTGAGCGGCTCCCTCAAGTCGGCATTGGCTCCTGCAAGCATGAAGACAAAGGAAAAATCAATAAGGAAGAAGTCGTCAGGGAAGACCCGACCCGACTGCTCAGCAGTCGGCCTGAATCTCGGGGACTACACCCAGTGGGTGCGCTGACGCGCCCCCACAGGAGATGAACGAGACAAAGCACGCACTTCGGCTGTTGGTCAGGTCCTCGGTTTTCTGGCCCAGCTTCTGAGCCTAGGAGTTGAAGGCAGCAGCGCGGAGGTTATGGTATTCCTGGAAGATCAGACAAGATGCAAGAATAAGATAGTTGTCAGGACCTAGTAAGTCCCAAGCCGCCTACGCAGCAGCCGACTCGGAACTCGGGGACTACACCCAGTGGGTGCGCTGACGCGCCCCCACGGAAGAAATCAAAAAAGCAAAACAACCAAGGCCAGAAGGCTCACCCGGATGACGGCCCGCGTTGTGAGGAACTCTTGGGTATATCGCTGCAGCGAAGCGGCCTGGGCTTGAAGCCGGTTCCGGACCTCCTGTGCCGCCGTGTTCAGCTCGGCCGTCCCCCCGCTGGGCGTCCACTCGGACGAGCTGGCACTGGCCGCCTCCAATGCCTCCATCGTCCGGCTGGCGCCCGCAGCTCTGTGCGGCTCCGACGCGGAGGTAGCTCCCCCTGCGCGTGGGTGAAATGCCGGCTGCACCTCGAGGCCGGCCCCTGCCTCCGGCTCGCCCCCGGCCGGCTGCTCTGGCGCCGCGGCTAGTTGGCCTCTTTGGCCCGCTCCAGTCGGCGCCATTTGCGGCGCCTCCTCCACGAAGACCACGTGGTCCTCCCTCCTCTCCATCACCGGTGGGTCTCGGTCGACCTCCTCCGATGGGGGCACGGGAATGTCGGGGGCCACGGCGCGAAGGGGAACGACGAGCTGCGGAGGCTGGTTGCGCGAGGCCTCCGCCTCCTTCTCCTTGGCCGCCGCCTCCGCCCGGGCCTTGGCTGCCGCGTCGGCCTGCTCCTTCGCTGCCAGGGCGGTCCTTTGCTCCGCCGCCTCCCGCTCCTCCCGCGCCTCCCGTGCGTTCCGCTCCGTGGCCTCCATGAGGTTGGCACGGGGATCCATGCGGCGGGAGCCTGAGGACCCTCCAGTCAGCCTGACTACGGAGCCGCCAGGACCTCGCTCGAGGGAAAGCGGTGCCCTGCCCGGCAAGCAAAGAAAAGTTTAGAAGAGCCTCAATCGAAGAACACAACAAAAAATACAAGACGTTTGACGCTTACGCCGAGATCGCCTGCGGCTGTTTCACCGCCTTGCGGAAGCGGGCCGCCTTCACGGCCGCCTCATCCCGCTTGGTCTCCACCGTGGAACCCTTGGATTTCTTCGGCCGGCTGCCGAAGTAGGTCGACGCGGCCTGGCGTTTCTGCGTGCTGCCACGGGCAGCCGGCGCGGCAGACGGGCCCGCGCCTTGATGATCAAGCGCCGGCTGGCGGTGCGGAACGGCTTCGACCTCGTCATCGTCTGCCCAGTCCTCGAGGCCGGCCCCGAGCCCCGCGCCGCCTGCCTCGTCACCTTCCCCCACGATGGCATCTTCCATGGCGGCCGCTCCCAGGTCCGGATCATCGACGTCGTCCACCATGTGGTCGGGGAGGAGCTGGCGCTCTACCCCTGCGGCACCGGCTGTCGGCAGAAGAAGAGGGTTCTGCTGAGGGCAAACCAATTGATCAGAAGTCGGCCATCATGAGGCCGGCTACAAATAGGAAGAAAAGAAGAAAAACTTACTGCAGGCAGAGGGTTGGCGCGAGAATACGGCCCCTTGCCGTATCGCCAATCCTCGGCGAGCTTGCAGTTGGAGATGTAGTTCACCATGTAAGACACCTCGACATGAGGCATCTCCCTGGTGCTCAGCCGGCACGGGTCGAAGCGGCCGCTCATCTGACAAATCATGTGAGGCCGGCCTTGGAGTGGAAGTACTCAGCGCTCCACGAAGGCCGCCACCAGGTCGGCTCCGGTCAGGCCCTCCTACTGAATCATCACCCGGAGCTGGGTGACGGCTGTGTTCCCGGCCTGAGACAACAACCTGGCCTGGTAGCTCCACGAGGGTTGCCTCCCAGCCGGCGGGCCGGCTACGTAAGCCGGCAGGTTGACGAAGTCGCCTAGCTGGGCGACGTTCTTCATGTAAAAATAAGACTTCTACCAGAGCTTCACCGACTGGATCAGCGGGATGGGCGGGAACGGATTGTTCTCACCCGTCCGCCTCATGGTGATGAAGGCTCCGCAGGGGGCGGGCACGCCCGCGACAACGGTGCCGAGCTTGCACTGGAAGAATTCTCCCTAGAGCTCGAGAGTGGGGAGAACCCCAAGAAAGCCCTCGCACAGGGTGACGAAAGCCGACAGCAGCATCACCGCGTTGGGTGTGAGGTGATGCGGCTGGAGGTGGTAAAACTCAAGAAAAGCACGAAGGAATCCGCTCACCGGGAGGCCTAAGCCGCGCAGGTAGTGCGAGCGGAAGATTACCCGCTCGCCCTCCTCCGGTGCCGGCGAAATCTCCCTCGCCGGCGCACGACGAACACGCACGTAGTTCTCGCCCGGCAGACGCCTCGTCCGGCGGAGGAACTCAATTTGGTCCTCGTGGACGTTGGAGCCGTCCCACGAGCTTGACAACGCCATGGGAGCGACGTAGCGAGGAACAAGGCGATGCGACGGCGGAGACGCGCAGGACCCCGCTACGGCGGGACCGAAGGAACCGAGAGGTCCGACGACGGAGCGGCGCGGCAATGGGTCGCTGCGGCGGCGGAAGGAAGGAGAAGGAAGGTGAAAAAGGGTGGAGCGAGGGAGAGCATGCGAGCCTCTGCCGCTCTCTCTCCTCCCCCTACTTATAGACCCGCGTGGCGGAGCCGAGGAGGCGTGGTGTGGGGGAACGGGGGATCAACTACGCCCACTCTCCCACGCCCCGCGATTATTGCGCCTTGATGATGTAATGAAACCGCCGCGGGAAGGCGAGCGGTCCATTGTGCGCCGCAGAAGATCCGCGCTTGGGCCGAGGCCTAGAAGTGGCGGGCCCGGGCCTGCGGCGGCGTCCCATCGCACGCGTGCATTGGCAGGCTTTCCTTGCCACGTGGCCCGCGGGGTGGCGCGCGGTCAGCTCGCAGGCCGATCCATGTTCCCGCCTACAAGATACGGAGCTTTCCGAAGACGGCGCGCATAAGCAAAGCCGGCTCCTCAGGATAGGAAGCTGACCAAGCTTCTCGTCCCTTTGTCAGCCTCGAAGCTCGATTAGCTTCGGGGACTACTGTCGGAGTAAACGACCACGGGTAGCCTAGCCGGCTCCCCCTGGCCCTTCTGAAAAAATTACGAGCCGATCCGGCCCTCAAGAATCCAAGACGTAGGGCCGCCTTCCCCTTGCCGGCTGTCTCCCAGGCCGACTATCGGAAGGCGGCCCGGCTTTAGCCCTCATGAAGAAAGCCGCGGGAGGGCCGGCTCCAAGAAGCCGGCCGTAAAAAGGCCGACTCCAAGAAGCCGGCTCCCACAAAGCAGTCAAGATCGTACCCTCGAAGTCTGCATCCACATAACGGCGATGAGGCGGGGAGTGGCTACAGTAAAGCCTGCCACCCCCGAATCCCGGAGCACGCCTGGCACAGTGCGCCGTACGGGGTGGCCATGACCCGTCCGGCGCGGCACTGTTGCCATGTTGACCCTGATGCCACCCACGACGGGCTGTCAGTGCGGCCCACGGGCGGTGGGCCCCTTCAGGCAGAGAGACGCCCGAAGGCGGCCAGGCCTCCCCCAGTCAGCCCAAGACAGGGCCGGCTCCCCACAGCCGGCTTGCCTCCTCCCTCGAAGGAGACGCCCCATTAAGGAGACAAGACGTGGTGAGGCTACAGCGATCGCCCGCCGGGCGGCGGCACTGTAGCCATGCTCACCTCGGCGAAGCCCTCGTCACCAGGTTTGAGGCAACAGTAACCAGCCACCGACAAGGCCCTTGATAGTGGGGCCTGCCTGTCGACCAAGGAGCCGGCAGCCGGCGGGCCCCAGCAGCCGGCGCAGAAGCCGGCGAGCGTAGACACAGACGGCTAGGGCCCCCACCCAGCCGGATTACCATTGTACCCCCAGGGGGTGGGCCTATATAAACCCCCTGGGGCACCCATGCAAAGGGTTGATCGGAGCTAGTTTTAGACACCACATAGAGAGGAGAGGAGAGCTAGCCGTGCCCTTCTTCTTCTTCTCGCCAAACAGCTCAATGAGCATCTTGTGGCCACTCGTTCATCTAGTGATCATGTGGAGACCCCACAGAGCAACAATAGGGGTGTTATCTCCACGGAGAGCCCTGAAGCTGGGTAAGATTCGCCGGCGTGCATGTCTTCGCCTCATCCCGCTTCCAGGCGCCGGCGACGTCTTACTGGCTCCCATAATGATAAGCCACCCGTTGGCATATGTCGCACCTACCACCCGACAAAACTCATCTTCATAAATATTGGCATCATGGCCACAAGAATAGCAAGCATCATGTTCATCAAGGGATATTTCAATCAAATCATCAGAATCATAATTATCTATAGATTCATGCATATCATTATTTTCTTCAAAAGCAACGGTCATTCTTACAATAAATTCTTTGACATAGACATTATGAGCATAGTTTTCATAGCAATATTTAAGTATGTCAAAATTTTCAGATTCGTAGAGAGTAACATCATACTTTTCAATCAAAGAAGCAACTTCATAAGCACCCTTAAAAGCAACAAATTCTTCAATTTTTTCGATATCGTAGTAACTATAAACACGCTTTGCATAAGAAGATAAGATTTCATTATAATTAAACTCACATAGGTAGGGGAGGTGTTTTTTAGGATTCTTAGAGCAACAAGTAAAATCACAAATTTCACAAAGATTCCAAGCATAACATAGCAATCTGTTTATTCGATCCCATAGGAGTCTCCCTTTTTCAGACAAACGGTGACGCACAAAATGAGCATGCTCATCTAAAGGTTTCCCATCAACTAGGCTAGTTGGGGTTTCAGCACGAGCGCATAAGGATCGAAGATGATCCAAGTAGAACACTTTAAGTGGATCCATATCAATAGATTTTTAGCAAGCAAATAGAACGCACATGGAAACACAAAGAAAGATACATACGGGAAGAGAGCGAACAGAAAAAAGGGCGAATAAAACGGCAAAGGTGAAGTGGGGGAGAGGAAAACGAGAGGCAAATGGCAAATAATGTAATGCGAGGGATAAGAGTTTGTGATGGGTACTTGGTATGTCTTGACTTGTGCGTAGACTCCCCGTCAATGGCGCCAGAAATCCTTCTTGCTACCTCTTGCGCACTATGTTGGTTTTCCCTTGAAGAGGAAAGGGTGATGCAGCAAAGTAGCGTAAGTATTTCCCTCGGTTTTTGAGAACCAAGGTATCAATCAAGTAGGAGGCCACACGCAAGTCCCTCGTACCTACACAAACAAATAAGAACCTCGCAACCAACACAATAAAGGGGTTGTCAATCCCTTCACGGTCACTTACGAGAGTGAGCTCTGATAGAGATAATAATGTTAAGTTAAATATTTTTGGTATTTTTATGATATAGATTGAAAGTAAAGATTGCAAAGTAAAATAGATTAGAAACTTATATGATGGAAAGTTGACCCGGGGGCCATAGGTTTCACTAGTGGCTTCTCTCAAGATAGCATAAGTATTACGGTGGGTGAACACATTACTATTGAGCAAATGATAGAAAAGCGAATAATTATGAGAATATCTAGGCATGATCATGTATCTAGGCATCACGTCCGTGACAAGTAGAACGACTCCTGCCTGCATCTACTACTATTACTCCACACATCGACCGCTATCCAGCATGCATCTAGAGTATTAAGTTCATAAGAACAGAGTAACGCATTAGGTAAGATGACATGATGTAGAGGGATAAATGAGGGAGTCCTAGATTAGGGGGTGTAAGTGCATCTAGTGCCACCCCTAGTTGGTTTTGGAGTATTGACGACAAACTTAGTTGAGGGACTAATGTGTTTGTGAGAATTGCAGGATAACACTGGTAGAAGTCCCTCATTGATTCGGTTTTCCTACCAGAGATGACCCCTAAAAATGTAAGAAGACATTGAAGTCAAAGGTGGTATGTGAAGACATTCACATTGAAGACTATGACAAGAGAAGACATCGCATGAAGACTATGGAGTGCGAAGACTTAGTTCTTTCGTCGTTCTTTTTCTTCTTTGTTGAGTCATAGGAACCACCGTACTGTTAAGTGGGGTCCAAGTGAACCATTCAGAATGACTGAAGTGATGCTTAACCAAAATCCTATGTCTTCGAGTGAAGACTATGAGAGCAAATCGTGTCCAGAGTTGGATAAGTCAGCTTTGCTTGTAGCCCAATTAAGTTGCCGTGTGTGTTTGAAATCTGACCGTTGGAACACGTGTCAGTTCCTTAGTGACCAAGGGTCATTTCAGACAAATCAGGTTGGGTTGCCAAGTGGCTATAAATACCCCACACCCTACAACCATAAACGATTGGCTGCTCAGAGTTAGTGTACGGCTTTTGTCGTTTGAGAGCAACCCACCTCGAAGCCTTTGAGAGAGAATTCCTTGCGAGGATAAAGTCCTAAACACCCAGAGCCAAAGAGTGTTAGGCATCACTTAAGTCTTCCTGTCTGTGTGATCTAAAGACTTATTACACTTGAGGACTGTGAATCCTCCAGCCGGTTAGGCGTCGTGTTCTGAGCATCCAAGAGTCATTGTGGATCGCCGGTGAACGAAGTCTATGAACGTTTGGAAGTCTACCTTGAAGACTTACCAGAGTGATTGGGCGAGCACTGGGTGTCCTCAGCTCAAGGGGAATAAGGTGAAGATGAGGTCTTCTGAGTTGAATCTTAGCCTCCCTAACCAGACGTACATTTGTCACAGCAACTAGAACTGATCCAACAAATCATTGTCTTCAACGAGTCACTGGTTTCATCCATCCCTTCCCTTTACTTACTGTTGGTCCTTGTGAAGTCATCGTATGATTGCTTTATCTTCTGTCTTCACTGAGTGACTGCTTGTTCTGATTGGCTTCACAATATCTTCCTACCCGATCTTTACTGCCTAGCTGCTATTAGTCATTGTGCTTTCACTCCATTGAATACTTGACTATGGTTTGCCTAGTGTAGTCTACCTTCCACTGCATGGTAATAGGTTTATTTCTATCGTTTGTCTTCGAAACTTCCATGTTTTGAAGACTTTCATAAAAATCGCCTATTCACCCCCCTCTAGTCGATCACTAGCACTTTCAATTGGTATCAGAGCAAGGTACTCCCTTGTTCTGTGTGATTCGGTTTAACCACCTGGAGTTTTAGCTATGTCGACTGCAGGGACAATTAAAGTCTCCACTGCGCGCCCCGTCTTTGATGGAACTTAATATCCCTACTGGAAGAATAAGATGCGCATGCATCTTGAAGGCATTGATGTCGACCTATGGTATGTCGTCAAGAATGGCGTTCCCAAGGCTGGTGAAGGTGTCACCGCTGCTGATGTCAAGAAGTTCGTTCAACTGGACTCCACTGCCAAGAACATCATTTGTGGTCATCTGACCAAAGGACAGTATGGCTGCGTGAGTGCTTTGGAAACATCTAAGCTAGTCTGGGACTGGCTCTCCAAGGTCAACGAAGGCGTCTCAACCCAGAGAGATCAGAGAATCAGTGTCCTTCGCAACCTCTTCAACCACTTCAAGAGAAATGACAATGAGAATGTGTCGGCGTTCTGGGAACGGGGGTCCCCAGACTTGCCTGCCTGCGGCCTGCGGCGTGGCTCAAAGGGGGGCCCAGCACGGCCCATCTTCATCAACACAAGACTCAAGACCCTCGCAAGGGGACAAGCCTCGCGGGGCGGACGACGTGGACCTTCCTCAGGCACGGCCTCGTCAGGCTGGCTCGCGAGGAGGTGGAGAGATCAAGGTGGGGTACCTCACGAGGTGCCCGTGACGCAAGCCATGACGACTCGGGGCGCCAGGCGGGTGCCAGCCCGCACAGCGTCCTCCTTTCCTCTTTGGTGCAAAGGGGACAAGCGCAGCCGCGGAGTACCGAGGCATCAGGAAAAGGTTGCCATTTCGGTGCAACGAGACCAAGACCAGAAGGACTACGAGACGGAGGTCACCATGGAGCCCAAGATGGCGTCATCACCAGAGCTTTGCGCAGCCAAAGACTGCTTTTGTCAGGATAGCTTGTACTAGCTGTCCCCATTCAAATTAGCCCGCCATTGTTGGCTCCCTTCCCACTCAATATTTGGGAAGAGGACCAGGGCCTCTATAAATAGAACTAGCCACCCGCACAGCACGGGGGGTTCCGGTTCGGTCAAGCGAGAAAGAGAGAGAGAGAGAAAGGTGGCTGAACTCCTCCCAGCAGTTCACCGCCCTAGCCAAGAATAGACCCTCGCGAGGCTGTTCTTCCTTGTATTGTTCATCATCATCAGCCCCAAGAGGCAATCCACCCACCACACACTGGAGTAGGGTATTACACCACCACGGTGGCCTAAACCAGTATAAACCTGTGTCTCTTGTGCAGTTCTTTCAGTAGTCTAGATCCTTGCGAGACGGAGAGGTAGAAGGCGTAATCTCCGTGTGCACCCCAATGTTCGAACCTTAAGGGTCTGCCTGAACCCGAAATCCGACAATTGGCGCGCCAAGTACGGGTGCGCCGGAATTCGTCTTCCACCGCCCCGTTCTCCTCCGACCGTCGCATCCATGCCCGACGCTCGTCGGGCCCGCGCCGAGCGCCGGGCCGCCATCGCTTCCCGCGTCGCCCAGACGGCGCCCGTCGGCGGACGTCCTCGTCGTTCCCTGTTGCCCGCCATCAACACCGCCACCGGCCCGGCGGGGGGCGAGCAGCAAGCGTCGTCTCAGCATTCCATCTGTGCACCAAGACGGCCGCACCGCTACTCTATCGCTCGCACCAGCTGGTTCTTCGTCCTGCGCGCTCCGCGCCCCCTTGGAGGCTCGAGCTGCGCTCCTCGTGGCAAACGAGCTCCTGCGCTACCGTCCCGTCGACGACGTCTACGAATAGTGGCTCGACCGTGTCGCCGAGCTTGTCCGCGCCGCCGGGGGCTCTCCCGCGCCGTCCGTTCCGCTGTGCCGCACACCGCCCCGCGCGGGCGACGAAGCTCCGGGGGCGTACCAGCCGCCTCCTCTCCAAGAAGACGCCATGGCTCCAAGGCGCGTGGCCCCTGGGCGGAACCCGCTCCATCAAGTGCCAGCGCAGCAAGAAAGGAGCTGCCAAGAAGTCCCATGCCCACAAGGAGCTGCACGGGCGCTCCCTGCTCCAGCACGCCGCGACCCTACTCCGGCTCCGGCACAACAAGACCCCGTGCTGCTCCTAGCTGCAGCACGTGGGGACCCTCAAGACCAAGCTCTCCACCAGCCAAAGCCTTTCGTGGCCACCGCAGGCTGCCGTGCCTACACCACCGAGCTGCGTAGCGTCGCGTGGCCGGGCAATTTCAAGCCAGACCTGCCTCCTTGTTACGACGGCACGACTGACCCTGCAGAGTTCCTCCAGCTCTATGAGTTGGGCATCGAAGCTGCCAGCGGGGACGAGAAGGTCATGGCGAACTGGTTCCCCATGGCGCTCAAGGAAGGAGCCCTCACCTGGCTCCTGAATCTGGCTCCAGGCACGATCTCCTCCTGGGACCAGATGCGCACCCGCTTCATCGCCAACTTCCAAGGTACTCGCGACCGGCCACCCGCCGTAAGCGACATGCGCCGCATCAAGCAACAACCCGGAGAGACCCTGCAAAAGTACATCCAGCGCTTCAACAGCGCGCGCCTCAAGATCCCCAAGGTGTCCGAGGAGGCCATCATCTCGGCCTTCTCCGATGGTGTGCACGACATCAAGATGAAGGAGGAGCTAGCAATGCATGAAGACCTGTGCACCTCCCTGGAGCTGTTCAACTTGGCGACCAAATGCGCCAGGGCTGAGGAGGGACGCCTCTCCCTCCTCGAGCTACCTGCCGCAGACCCAGAAGAGAAGAAGCCCAAGGCCAAGGACGTGAAGCGCAAGGGGGCTGCCGTGCTCGCGGCAGAACCAGACACCAAGCGGGGCAAAGATCTGCCTAAGTCCTCTAGGGGCAGCCGGTACTGTGTGTACCACGACCTCCACACCCACAACACCAACGAATGCCAAGAACTCCGCGCCGTGCGAGAAGGAAGGATCGGCCGTCGTCCCGAACGCGCCGATCGGGGCTACGGCCGAGGAGGAGGAAGAAATGCAGGACGCTGGGAAGACCGTGGCCCGCGCCAAGGGTGGCGCGATCAACCTCGCGAGGATCGCTGGCGAGACCTGCCTCGCGAGGGGGACTGGAGGGATCAGCCTCGTGAGGATCGCCCACAGGGCCACGCAGGCCTCCCCCCACTGCTGCCTCAGCCAAGGAGAAACAAGGACCGCCACCAAGACAAAGGGGCTGGGGGCTTCCAGGAGCCACGCGCCATCGCCTGCATCCTGGGTGGAGCTCAAGCCCCAGCCTCACAACGCATCTTCAAGCAGTTTGCCCGCGAAGTGAATGCAGTCCTCCCCAGGCTTGAAGCAACGCGCCCTCTCAGGTGGTCGGCCTGCTCCATCACGTTCAGCTCAGCGGATCAACTCAAGTGCGCGGCCACAGCCGGGGTCCTCCCGATGCTTTGCTCCCCAGTCATCAGCAATGTACTGGTCACCAAGACCCTCATCGACGGTGGGGAAGGGCTCAACGTCCTATCCGTGGAAACGTTCAACAATCTCCAAGTGCCCTACGACCAGCTTCAGCCAACCAGGCCCTTCTCCGGAATCACCGACGGCTCCACGGTCCCGATTGGGCAGGTCCGCCTCCCTGTCACCTTCGGGGCACGCGACAACTACCGCACCGAGCTCATCGACTTTGACGTCGCCCACATCCGCCTGCCGTACAACGCCATCCTCGGGTACCTAGCGCTGTCCAAGTTCATGGCCGTGACTCACCATGGCTACAACGTCCTCAAGATGCCAAGAAGTGGCGGAGTCATCACGGTGCCCTGTGAAGAGAAGGATGCAGTGTGTTCCCTGGAGCGAGCCTTTCAGGCCGCGTCGCTGGAAGACCCGGATCACGGAAGTAGGAGGCTTCCCGAGACCACTCCCAAGAAGAAGAAGACATCGTCCGGACTAGCCCTTCGGGAGGCGGGCCCCTTAGGGCCCGCATCTGCCCAGGGGGAACCTCCTTCCATCGCATAGGAAAGCGCGCCCGGTGCCCTCCTCAGGCAGGGCTTGGGGGCTCTCCCCTGGAGGGCCACCGACCTGGCCCAGGTCACGAGGGAGGCGCTTGGGCACCACATGGAGGCGTGTTATGAAGCACGTTTCCCTCAAGAAGGAGCAAGGCAAGGAAGGTCAAACCCACAGGAGTTCGTCGACGAGGCCATTCAAGAACTACAGGAATCAAGAATCATGAGGGGTTGCCGCCGCCTACCGGCTGTGGCTCCCCTCCCAGGCGAGGATGGTAGGCTACGCGTCTGCGTCGATGTACCAGGGCTCAACCAAGTCGCTACGATGGGGCGCCTCTGGCCCTCACGAGTGGGGCGCTGCGGGGGTCCGCCCCACAGCTACGTTTGCATGCCTTACGGCTTGCCGAGCGCGGTTGCGATGTTCCAGCGCCTCATGAGGGGCGTCATGGAGGCTCAAGAAGACAGGCTTTCCGCAGCCTTGGCGGAGATGGAGATGATTCGCGAAGGGCTACCAGTGCCTCCGGAGCCTCCCGAGGCCCCTAGGCCTGGGGGCTCATGAGGGTCGGCTTCCGCAGCCCGCCGAGTCTTCTGCACCAACACCCCTTTCGCCCTCGACACCCTCAGGTGACATCTTACAAGTTTCATTTCTAGCTGGGAGCGCCCTCCCCAGGGCTGCATTATTCCCAGGCCACGTGGGTCCGCCCCTGCGGCATGTATCCCTTTTATTTCATGTT
Source organism: Triticum urartu (assembly GCF_003073215.2). Taxonomy (NCBI): domain Eukaryota; kingdom Viridiplantae; phylum Streptophyta; class Magnoliopsida; order Poales; family Poaceae; genus Triticum; species Triticum urartu. The sequence goes on along the minus strand of NC_053027.1, from coordinate 508,721,966 downwards.
GTTAGCCTGCTTTGTTGGGGGCGCCCCTCGGGCTGCATCATCCCCAAGTCGCTCGGGCCAGGCCCAGCGACATGTATCTCCCTTGCGTTTATTTCTGGCTATGCATTTGCCCGTCATGCTTGATTACTTGATGCCCGTCCATGGCACCTCTTCTTCTCCATGTCGACCACTTGCACGTTAAAGGGGGGGGTACCTGAGCATCGCGACTCAGGGCTCTTACTGGCTTTCCAGCCCTCACCCTCTGGCTATGTCCACGGCATCACGACCTGGCATACCAGCGACGGCTAAGACAAGCTCGAGGGCCGGGACTCGAGGACGTAGAGTGCCGGCATCTAACCAAATTTACAGGAACACAGCACAAGATAAGGCCCAGTGCCAGGCGAACCCGCCTAGAGGTAGGGCCCCGTGAGTCCCGCGCTGGCTCACGGGTGCCCAGATACACCTCACCTAGCCCTACCGTGCCGGCCACGTGTCAGGGCGGGGCTGTACACACCCCGGGGGCTCCTCCCGGAGGGGGCCCCCCCTCCCACGTACCAGTGGAAGCACCATGCTCCGCGCTGGCTGACGACACTGCCGAGGAGCGGCTATGCCCGTACACATGCGGAAGCACTATGCTCTGCGCTGGTGATAAACAACTGAGGGTGGCCCCCGGGCCGCGACAACCTCAGGGAGCCCAGAGCTCAGTGTCTAGCCCCATCGCAACGCCTCCCCCCGGGAGCGCCGCGCGAGGGGGCTGGGCCAGGGGGCCTGCGCCGGGGCCCCCCCCCCGTACGCCACCCAGCCAGGCCCCTCGGGCCTGGTTCGCCGGCGTCTCTCCCCGAGCGGAGCCAAGGTATGAAGGCCGTTTGAGCGTCAAGGGGGACCCCTGAGCATCGCGACTCAGGGGCCTAACTGGTCTCGTAGCCCCTCACTCCCTAGTTCCGAAAGGCTAGCGCTGGGTGAGGCACGCGCGGGGCCGGGCTCTGCAGACGTAGAACAGTGGTTCCACTTGCATCTCACCTCATCACTTGCTGTTTGCGCGTCAAGGGGGACCCCTGAGCATCGCGTCTCAGGGGCCTAACTGGTCCCGTAGCCCCTCATTCCCTAGTTCCGAAAGGCTAGCGCTGGGTGAGGCACGCGCGGGGCCAGGCTCTGCAGACATAGAACGGTGGTTCCACTTGCATCTCACCTCATCAATTGTTGTTTTCGCGTCAAGGGGGACTCCTGAGCCTCGCGACTCAGAGGCCTAACTGGTCCCGTAGCCCCTTACTCCCTAGTTCCGAAAGGCTAGCGCTGGGTGAGGCACGCGCGGGGCCGGGCTTTGCAGACGTAGAACGGAAGATCCACCTACACCACACCTTCCTACTTGTTGTTCGCGCGCCAAGGGGGACTCCTGAGCATCGCGACTCAGGAGCCTAACTGTCTCCGTAGCCCCTCACTCCTTTGGTCCCGTCCTGGTTTCCGGTCGGGGCTAATGCTGGGTGAGGTACGCGCGGGGCCGGGCTCTGCCGGCGTAGAACACAAGCAAGTATGGAAGAAAAGCATAAACATGGAGCAGCAGGACCTGCAGCATCCTGCTTCGACTTGGTACTAAAGGCCCGAAACTTCCCCAACAGAGCCTCCGCGCGACCCTTCACGGCCTCGGCAGCGGTGGCAGCACCCTCGCTGCTTACTGGCTCCAACAGGCTGTCAAGGTCGGCGCTGGGGTCACGAAGGTAGATGTGGGTGAAGACCCGCGTCAGCGCAGCAGAAGACAGGACACGCGCCTCGGCCTCGGCCGTGGGGCCAAGGCCAAGGGTGACATCCTCAAGAGCACGAACCAGGAAGGGAAGCAGCTTGGCGGGGCCGTCCTCGGCGCCGGCCAGCGGGCTCTCCAGGCCACTGGCGTAGAGCATCTTCAGCGAAGCACGAGCCTTCTTCTCCATGTCTGCGAAGGCCACGCGATCCTCGGAGAGAACCCGGGCCTTGCTCTCCAGCTCGACCTTCATCGCCTCCAACTCCTTCCCCAGCGCACCCAGGCGGTCGCGGCGCTTCTTGAGCTTGTCCTCCCGGCCCTCGATGGCCACCTCGCGAGCCTTGATGCCTTCTTCTTGCTCCTGGCGAAGACGAACCTCTTTCGCGAGCTGGTCCCGCAGGACTTGCAGCTCGCCCTCCAGCGCCTTGCAACGATCGCGGACTTCAACCACCTCCCCTAGGGCTGCGTCACGAGCAGCCTTCGTCTCAAGGACGGCCTGCCTCTCCTCGTCGCAGGCCGTCGAGGCTTGAACCAGCGCCGCCCGGATCGAGGCATCGGAGTGAATCCATCCTGAAGCTAGCTCCAAGCGCCCGGCCACCAAGCGAGGGTCGGCAAGAAGATCCTGCCGCAGCCGGTCCAGTCCAGCAACGGCACGCTCCAGGACGGCAGGAGGGGTTGGAGAAACAACAGTCGGTGGAACGGGGGAAGAAGGCGACGACGGCAAGACCACGGCGTCCTGGGGTGGAGCCTGCTGCGCCCCAGCGGCTGTGGTGGCGGCGGTGGGCAAAGGCACCGCAGGATTCACTTGGGGCATGGGGGCTGAGCTCGCCCCAGCCAGCTCGGCCAGGCCTCGCCAGGACGACCGAGCAGGAGAGGCCCGCGCACCACGGTCACCCTCCTCCACAGGCGGAGGCGCTGCCGCGGATGGAGCCTCAGGAGCCCCCTTCGGCTTCTTCACCGCGGGCGCCAGCCTATTCCAGAGATGCGAACGTCAAGCCTCGGCAGCGGAACAACAAATGAAGACAAGGGTCAAGCACTTACGGGTCATCGCCGGTGAGCTCAGGCAGCCTCCGGCCAAACTTGAAGCCTGACAGCCGGCTGGAAGGGTCAACCTCGGAAGCAGAAGGCGCGTCCGCAGACTGCCTCGGGGCAGGGGCAGACCCGCGGGAGATCAGCCCGGTCCTGTCCTTCTTCGGGATCAGGGGCAGGCTCCCGCCGACCTGCTCGTCTCCATCCTCGTTATCATCGCTCAAAGAAAGGCGGAGACTGCGGGGCCTGCGCCGGGGGAGGGGAGCCTTCGACTCTCCGTCGGTCGCCTCGGAGTCAGGCCCCTTTCCCCGCTCCTCTTCGTCCTCCTCTTTGCTGGAGTCGCCGGAGGGCACGTCCACCAGTCCCTCAGAAGCCGCCACGGGCACGAGCCCGTCCCCGTTGAAAACGGGCATGAACTTCACCACCTGCTCCCAGTCGTTGCGAAGGAACAAGGGCTTGGGAGCGCCCTCCAACCTTGCCACCTCGCCCCGACCAGAGATTGGAGGACCGCGGCCAAATCTTCGTCACCCAAGGCCGCGGGGCTCGAATGAGGCCTCCACATCGGAGGAGAGTACTGCCGGAGTGGAGCCAGATGGTGCTCCAGGAACTCCCTCAGCAGCAACACACCGGTCAACTTCGCCGCCGCCGTGCTGACCGGCCTCAGGTCCGTGTCCATCTTCTCCAACACCAGTTTCGCGTGGGGGTCCGTGAGCTCTGCTCGGCACCAGTCGCTGGAGCTCGCGGGCTGCTCCGCGGGCAAGATCAACCTAGGGTGGACTCGCCCGGCATCTACTAAGACCCACTTGCTCCTGGAGCCCTCAATCCTCTTCCCGGGATTCGGGATGGCAATGGTGCCGCCATACGCAACGAAGCTCGTGCACGCGGAAGGGGAACCGCGAGAGACCCGGAGGGAGAAGTAGTGGCGCAGCAAGGCCACTGAGGGCTGCACCCCTACGTGGGCCTCGCAGTAATAAGCGAAGATCGCCAGGAGAAGGACGGAGTTGGGGTGGAGATGCAGAGCCTGCAAGTTGTAATTGCGGAGGACAGAAAAGAAAAACTCGAAGAAGGGAGGCACCAGGCCCGCAGTGATGGAGCTTACAAAGAGAGGATAAAAGATGCTCCCTCGGCCCTCAGGGGTGGCGGAGCCGGCCTTGAACACCTGCGCCCCATTGATGCCATGCGCTGCCGCCATCTGGCGCAGCCGGGCAAGGCCCGCCTTGGACACGTTCGGCAAGTCCAGAGCAGGTGAGTACCAAGCTTCGGCCGGAGACTGACGAGGCGCCATGGCTTCCTAGGTCAAGCAGCCGGAGTAGATCTGGAAATTTGGAGGAAGAAGCGGGAGGCGCAAGAAAGGGGATCTGAGCAGCAACCGGAGAAAGAAAAAAGCAAAGTCTAGGCATATGCCGCTCCTTTATCAACCTGCGCAGTTGCTGAAGCACTTGCGTGCAATCAACCGCCATGCGGCGCCCAAGGCCACAGGCTGTTAGGGCCCGCGGTGCTTCGCCCTTGCCCTTTCGCCTCTCAGCACAGCCAAGTCCGGGCGCGCCTTGGGCCCGGGGGCTACTGTCGGCGTTCTGGGAACGGGGGTCCCCAGACTTGCCTGCCTGCGGCCTGCGGCATGGCTCAAAAGGGGGCCCAGCACGGCCCATCTTCATCAACACAAGACTCAAGACCCTCGCGAGGGGCCAAGCCTCGCGGGGCGGACGACGTGGACCTTCCTCAGGCACGGCCTCGTCAGGCTGGCTCGCGAGGAGGCGGAGAGATCAAGGCGGGGTACCTCGCGAGGTGCCCGTGACGCAAGCCATGACGACTCGGGGCGCTAGGCGGGTACCAGCCCGCGCAGCGTCCTCCTTTCCTCTTTGGTGCAAAGGGGGCAAGCGCAGCCGCGGAGTACCGAGGCATCAGGCAAAGGTTGCCATTTCAATGCAACAAGACCAAGACCAGAAGGACTACGAGACAGGGGTCACCATGGAGCCCAAGACGGCGTCATCACCAGAGCTTTGCGCAGGCAAAGACTGCTTTTGTCAGGATAGCTTGTACTAGCTGTCCCCCTTCAAATTAGCCCGCCATTGTTGGCTCCCTTCCTGCTCAATATTTGGGAAGAGGACCAGGGCCTCTATAAATAGAACTAGCCACCCGCACAGCAGGGGGGTTCCGGTTCGGTTAAGAGAGAAAGAGAGAGAGAGAGAGAGAGAGAGAGAGAGAGAGAGAGAGAGAGAGAAAGGTGGCTGAACTCCTCCCAGCAGTTCACCGCCCCAGCCAAGAACAGACCCTCGCGAGGCTGTTCTTCCTTGTATTGTTCATCATCATCAGCCCCAAGAGGCAACCCACCCACCACACACTGGAGTAGGGTATTACACCACCACGGTGGCCCGAACCAGTATAAACCCTGTGTCTCTTGTGCAGTTCTTTCAGTAGTCTAGATCCTTGCGAGACGGAGAGGTAGAAGGCGTAATCTACGCGCGCACCCCAGTGTTCGAACCTTAAGGGTCTGCCGAAACCCGAAATCCGACATAATGTCCAGCTCACGTTTGATCGACTCACTGACATCACAAATGAGCTTCAAGCCCTCGACGCTACTGAGATCACCAAGCATGAAGTCGTCAAGACACTCCTGAGATCACTTGACAGCTCGTTTGACACCCTAGCCCTGATGATTCAAGAACGTCCTGACTTCAAGACACTCGATCCGTCTGACATACTTGAGAGGCTCAACACACATGAGTTTCAGCTTTCTAAGAAAAGAGACATCTACGGTCCCAACTATGGGCGAACTCGTGCCTTGAAGGCAAAAACTGTCTCCTCATCTGAAGAAGAGTCTGACAGCAGTTCTGATGATCCTGAAGACATTGGAAAGGAGCTTGCTATGCTTGTGAAGAAGTTCCAAAAATTCACCAAGAAGAAAGGCTTCAGAAAGTCCTCACGATCAAGCTCAAGGAATGATGAAGCTTCTGCTCATGACTACAAGAAGAGAACATGCCACAAGTGCAAGAAACCTGGCCACTACATCTCTGAGTGTCCGCAGTGGGACAATGAGAACAAGAAGAAAAACAAGAGCAAGGAGTATGATTCTGACGACAAGAAGAAGAAGAAATACTCAAAGTCTTCTTCCAAGTCCTCCTCAAAGTCTTCATCACACAAGAAGAGCTCATCTGGCAAGGCACGTGCGTTTGTTGGCAAGGAAATGGATGCAGAGGAGGAATCCGCTTCTGAGGAGGCGGAGGTGGAGTCTGAGGAGGAGTCCGATTCTAGTGTTGCGAGTCTGGCTACAGCATACGTTGCCAAGTCCATCTTCAACACTGAAGACAATGACTCCGTCACCGACACCGATGCAAATGACAAGGACTACTCTGCTCCTACCTACTGCTTCATGGCACGCGGTGCCATGGTAAACCCACGCACTACTCACTATCAAACATCAAGTGAAGATGACTCTGATTGTGGTTCCAAACCCAGCTACAAAACACTTGCTAAAATTGCAACTGAACAACAGAAAGCTATGGAACATATTCAAAAACTATTAGACAAAAGCGATGACTTGTTGGACGCTGAAATGACTCGATCTTAGTCCTTAATTGAAGACATAAAAAATCTTCATGTTAAGTATGAGGAACTTGAAAGTCGTCATGAAACACTCTCAACATCTCATGAAAAGCTTTCCTATGATTATCTTCAAAGGAAGCAAGACCTTGAAAAATTGAGAGCGGCTCATGAAGATCTTCAAAAGGAAAACGAGTCACTTCGCGCCAAACAGATCAGTTCTGCTCAGGAAGGTTTTGAATCACCATGTCTTAAATGCATTGAGCGTGATAACGCTACTTCTGTTGCTGAATGTTCTACTGCTGCTACTATTGCAATATCTTCAACTGTTGATGTGATAACTAACCCCTCTGCTGAGGATGCCACTGCTATTGCTGATGAGAATGCTAGGTTGAAGACATTGCTTGAAACAGGGATGTTCAAAAGTCTCAAAGGGCATCAGACACTATGTGATGTCCTCAAAAGGCAGATCCTGAACCGAAACCCTAGGAAAGAGGGTGTTGGGTTCGAAAGGAAAATGAATGATGATGGCTCTTGTTGGAAACCTGAGAAGTACCCCAAAACCACATGGGTTGCTGCAAAGGGACCTTTAGTGGATCCATCCACCCTATCTGGCTTCACTTGTGCTAATCCCATTGTTATTGATGAATCCTTTGATGCAAACTATAAACTATTTAAGAATCAGAATGGTGAAGTGTTTGCCAGGTATATTGGTACTAACTGCAGGAATGGGCCGCCTATATAGAAGGTCTGGGTGCCGAAAAGGTGTTTGGAGAATCTTCCTGTGAATGTCGTCATGACACGACAAGTGAAGAAGACAAACCCCAGACCACAGGCTTCATACGGCCCAAAGGCTTCATATATATAGAGGACTCACCTGAGTCGCACTAATGCAAATGTTTTGCAGGGAAGCCATACTCAGGCCTATGAATATGAGCACAGTTCATCAAACCGCCATGTTCATAAGACCAAGAACTATTCTGCTTATTCTTATGAGTACTATTGTCCACCTGCAAGACTTTTTGCTAGGGCTCCAAAGCCAAAGTTCTCAGATGCTGCACTTAGACTCATTGCTTCGAAGCCACCCTTGAAGATGTGGGTGGCTAAGAAAGCTTAACTCTCTTTTGCGGGGAAAGGTCTCCAGCCGAAAACCAAAATCGTCTGACGCTATTGCTGGGGACCTTAAACATCTTGTAGGGCGCAAGATCAAATGCCCAAATGGTCTTATTATGTACTTTGTTCCTGAGTCGCTTGCTACTTGCCCTTTCAGTCCTAATCTCGATCTAAGCTTTCACAATCCACTAGCTCGTCAAATGTTTTTGCTTCACAATTCTCTTCGTGAAGCCTATCCCCCTAACTACACTGTAGGGTACGACACCAGCTGCTTTTGAATGTATTATTGATAGTGGGTGTACTAATCACATGACTGGCAAGCGAAGTCTTTTTATGGACTCAACCTTACGTCCATCTGACAAAAGTCACATCACATTTGCTGACACTGGTAAAAGTAAGGTATTGGGTCTAGGTAGAGTTGCAATCTCAAAGGATCAACACATGGATAAAGTCATGCTTGTTGAATCCCTTGGTTTCAACTTAATGTCTGTCTCAATGCTTTGTGATTTAAACATGATTGTGATGTTTGGAAAATATCGTTGCCTTGTTCTAATGGAATCTGACAAGTCTTTAGTGTTTGAAGGGTATCGGAAAGATGATTTATACGTGGTAGATTTCTGAGCAGGACCACAACTTGCCGTATGTCTTCTAGCAAAAGCTTCAGAATGCTGGCTCTGGCATCGGAGGCTAGGGCATACTGGCATGAGGAACTTGCACACTCTTGCAAGAAAGAAGCATGTCATAGGCATCGAGGGCGTCAAGTTCAAGAAGGATCACTTACACGGTGCCTGTGAAGCAGGAAAGATGACGAGGGCCAAGCATCCCTCGAAGACAATCATGACAACAACTCAACCCTTCGAACTGCTCCACATGGATCTTTTCGGTCCCACTCATTACTCAACTCTTACTACTACTGCTTGTCTCTATGGCTTTGTCATTGTTGATGATTATTCAAGATATACTTGGGTGCATATAATCATATACAAGACTGAAGTGCAAGATGTCTTCAGATGCTTCACCAATCATGCAATGAACAACTATGGCGTCAAGATAAAGCACATCAGAAGTGACAATGGCACTGAATTCAAGAACACTGGCCTAGATACGTATCTTGATACTTTGGGCATCACACATGAATTCTCAGCTCCATACATGCCACAGCAGAATGGCGTCATCAAATGCAAGAACAGAACACTTATTGAGATGGCCCGAACGATGCTTGATGAACACAAGACTCCAAGAAAATTCTGGCCTGAAGCCATTGATACTACATGCCATATCATCAACCGTGTTTATCTTCACAAGCTTCTGAACAAGACTTCCTATGAGCTCCTTACTAGCAAGAAGCCAAATGTCAGTTACTTCAGAGTATTTGGTGCCAGGTGCTGGATCAAGGATCCACATCACACTTCAAAATTTGCACCAAAAGCACATGAAGGTTTTATGCTTGGATATGGAAAGGATTCGCACTCCTATAGAGTCTTCAACCTATTTCACTATAAAGTGGTTGAAACTGTGGATGTGTAGTTCGATGAGACTAACGGCTTGCAAAGAGAGCACCTGCCAAATGTGCTAGATGATGTTCCATCCAGTGAATCAATCAAACTTATGGGAACTGGAGAAATCATACCATCTGAAGCTCAGCCTGAAGAGGAACTTATTATCTCCGCACCTGATCAACCTGAAGACAATGCTCAGCCTGAAGACAATCCTTCTAACGATGAAAATGATTAGCAAGAGCAAAATCTTCGTCCTGTACATCCTCGTGTTGCAAATGAAGTGCAGATTGAGAGAATAATTGATAGCATCAATGCACCAGGTCCACTCACTCGTTCAAGGGCAACACAGCTAGCAAATTTCTGTGGACACTTCGCATTTCTCTCAATATCTGAACTCAAGAAAGTTGATGAAGCCTTCATGGAACCTGAATGGATTCAAGCTATGCAAGAAGAGCTTCAACAGTTTGAGCTGAATAATGTATGGGAACTGGTTAAGCGTCCTGATCCTTGCAAGCACAATATAATAGGCACCAAATGGATATATCGCAACAAGCAAGATGAGCATGGTCAAGTTGTCAAAAACAAAGCTCGTCTCGTTGCTCAAGGATATACTCAAGTTGAAGGGATTGACTTTGATGAGACATTTGCTCCTGTGGCTAGACTTGAAGCCATACGCATACTGCTGGCCTATGGAAATCATCATAACATTCTTCTACATCAAATGGATGTGAAGAGCGCTTTTCTCAATGGCAAGATTGACGAAGAAGTGTATGTTGCACAACCGCCTGGCTTTGAAGATCCAAAACATCCTGATATGGTGTACAAGCTCAACAAGGCACTGTATGGCCTCAAACAAGCCCCTAGGGCTTTGTATGACACACTCAAGGACTTCCTGAAGAGCAAAGGCTTCAAACCTAGTTCCCTCGACCCCACTCTCTTCACAAAGACATATGATGGTGAACTGTTTGTGTGCCAAAAATATGTGGATGACATTATCTTCGGCTGCACCAATCAGAAATACACTGATGAGTTTGGATATATGATGCAAGAGCAATATCAGATGTCCATGATGGGTGAGCTGAAGTTCTTCCTTGGTCTTCAAATACGTCAGCAACGCAACAACATCTTTATATCTCAAGAGAAATACCTCAAAGATTGCCTGAAGAAATTTGGAATGCAAGATTGCAAAGGCTACACGACGCCAATGCCAGCCAAACATCATCTGGGTCCCGACGACAATGGTAAACAGTTCGATCAAAAGGTATACCGCTCCATGATTGGTTCCTTACTTTATTTATGTGCATCTAGGCCAGATATCATGCTTAGTGTTTGCATGTGTGCCCAGTTCCAAGCGGCACCAAAGGAATCGCATCACTTAGCTGTGAAGCGAATTCTCAGATATTTGGCTCACACCCCAACACTAGGATTATGGTATCCAAAGGGCTCAGAGTTTGATCTAGTTGGATTCTCGGATGCTGATTATGCTCGTGACAAGGTGGATCGCTAGTCTACATCAGGCACATGTCATTTTCTGGGACGATCACTTGTATGTTGGTCTTCAAAGAAGCAAAATTGTGTATCTCTCTCCACTGCTGAATCTGAATACATTGCAGCTGGATCTTGCTGCGCTCAGCTTCTATGGATGAAGCAAACACTCAAAGACTATGACATTCACCTGAAGTAAGTACCACTCTACTGCGACAACGAAAGCACCATCAAGATTGCCAACAACCCAGTTCAGCACTAGAAGACAAAGCACATTGAAATTCGTCATCACTTTCTCAGAGATCATGTTGTGAAGGAAGATATTGATATCATACACGTCAACACTGAAGAGCAATTGGTAGATATCTTCACCAAGCCCTTGGATGAGAAGAAGTTTTGCAAGTTACGGTGTGAGCTAAATATCTTGGAATCCTCAAATGTCCTGTGATCAGGCACACATCCTAACACTTATGCATGTTGATGACTTAGATGTGCAACACACGAAGTAAAGTATATCTTCAATCAATGAAGACTTACATTCTGAGTGTGAATACATTAACGTGGAATTTGACTTCGGAGTGCCACAATAATTGTGCGCCGTGTCTGGGTCTAATACTTCCTATACGGTGGGTAACGCCACCACCAAATTCTTCTTTTTGAAGAGTTTTACCCATGGCGTTACACGTGCTATGTCTTCACATTTTGTTTGTCTTCATTTTCAACTTGTCTTCATGATTATCTTCACTATGTTGACTTGATTGTCTTCTGGTATATACTGATTTGGTTTGGTTTCTGTCCTCTACAGCATTCACTTATAGCTATGGCTTCTTGATGAATCTTTTGAATTAAGTAAATGTGATCGGACCCTAATCTCTCTATGCTTTCTATCTCAAAATCTATCTGTCCAAATCATATGCATTCTATTGAAACTGTCGAATGTCTTCTCTACGTCCTTGTCAGCAGAAGATACAGAGACAAACATTAAGTCTGTTTTCAATGCTAATTCCTTCACCTGAAACCCGGAGAAGTGGGAACGACCACCCGACAATCCAGGCGTGCGTGGGAACGTGGAACAACCTCCGATATGTTGCATGATAGCCACATGTCCTTCAGATGTGAATCGCCAGGGGCACCTGTGTAATAACACTGTGCCGTCCCTATCCCTATAAATACACGCCTCACCACAGTCATTATCCTTTCTTCCACTCTCGCACAAACCCTAGCGCCACTGCTAGCCCTCGACGACACCGGCGACGAAGCGCTTAGCTGCCGCGACCTCATCGACGCTGTCTTCACGCCGGCCGCGGACATCGTCTTCTCCTCTGTCGCTGTAGGTGTCCTCCGTTGCCAACTTAGGGCACGGACGATCGAACTGCTCGGCATCCTCTCCCACTCCGTCTAGCAGTTCTTCGTGTGGTAAATAAAACTTCCTTTTTACGACCCCTTTGATCCTATAGATTCATCACTTTCTACCACAAGCAGTTTCCGTTCGCACAAGTTGGATCTATTTCATACTGCATCTCATAATATGCCTAGTATGTTCACTTATGCTTCACAAAGTAGTTAGATTCCTCACTTGTACTTATTCGAGGATTCGTACAAATCTGGAACCAACTCACTATCTATGAGTGAATGTCTTCGCACTATGAGGTCAATGTCTTCTAAACCGATTTATCTTCAAAATCTTCTGAGAATACATATGACCTCTTCCCCTTCCCTTGAACCTTAATGCTGTCACAGGTACATGTCCGTGGGAGAATCCCTTGGTTCTCATAGTCTGCATTCATTTGCAGAATTCTTACATCATCATATAAATTCTCCCGAAACCAGTTCCTGTTTGACCAGCAAGTGGAAGCCTTTGAAACCTTTGAACGTATTGAAGCCATTCAGTTTGAAGTTCATGGCACCAGAGAGACCTACAAGAAAGGGTGGCAGACAGCGTTGTGGCAACACCTCAAGAGATTTGCCTCCTGACCTCTATGAGCTATATAAGACAGATCCAGAGGAGGGCTACAATCAGCGAAAAACTTGAATCCAATGGATTCAAAGATATTGGGCAGAATAGTGGTTCAAGTACAGGTTCGTGACCCAGGAGTATGCTGAGAAGAATGCCATCAAACGACCATGGGGAGACATTCTATACAGAAATCTTCAACCCAAGTCCAGAGCTGAAGCCATTGAACAAGGCTTCTATCCTTGCATGGTCCGTGGACCGCAGCCTGCGGATGCAGACCCATCTTCATTACTGTGGTGCCGCAATGATAATCTTTTCAAGTGCAACCTTCAGTTTGCCAGGAACTCGGCCAAAGAAAACAAGAAGTCACGAGGCTTAGACTTCAATCAAGGCCCCTCTGCTCCTCGTGCTGATGGCACGCGCGAAGCTGAACCCAATCTTGTTGGGCCCTTCTACAACCTAGAAGGTCTCATCACTCATATTATGGTTCAAGGGACAGCCGTGGATGAGCCTGCAGATGACGTTGAGTCTGATGAAGCGCCTGCACCGCCGAAGCCAAAGAAACTGAACAAGCCTAAAGCTTCAAAGCCTGCTCCTGCACCAAAGGTCTTACAGGCGAAGCCTCTGGCCACTGCGCCCCCTGAACACAGTGTGTAGTCTGAAGATTTGTCACACATCTCCAAGCCCTCGAGAGTAAATATGCCCTTGCAACCCACCAGCCAAGAACTGATTGCTGCTGCTATTCTGCGCAACGACGCCATTGATCTATCCAGCGATGAAGATCTTGCAGATGACGCTCTTGAGCAACTGATCAAGAGCAAAGAAGAAGCAAAAATCTTCAGTGATTTGCCTCTCTTTGACGTAGCAATCCTTCACAACTTCATTGATGAGTGGTTTGAAACCCCCAATCTCAGCTTTGATGATCTGCAACTTCCAATTGGCCTCAGCGTTGCTTTCACTGGCGCCATTGCTTCTGAGGTAGCTCTAGCTCAGCGAATCGTTGAACTGAAGCAAAAGATCGACTGTGAGAAAGCTCAGTTCAAGCAGCACATGGCAAAGCTCAGCGTGCAAGATGTCAAGAACTTCAAGACTATGCTGCACGAGCTCAAGGAAGCCTTTCTCAAGAAACGTGAAGAAGCTAAAGGTTCTCGTGAGCGCATGAAGAGTCTGGCTGACAAGTGCGTGCAAGCCTACAATGAAGCTGAAAGGCGCAAGGCTCTTGGGCGTCCTGGCATCGATCCCAGGATGGCTACAACGAAGAAGAAGAAGCCAGTTGTGGCCGAACCCGAAGCAACAAGGCATGAAGCACATCCAATTGTCTTCCCAACCAATATGACAGGCTCGAAACCTAAGGTCCCCACAGTGGCTTCAGAATTAAAGAAGACAAGGGCTGCCGAGGCTGAAGCCAGAAAGAGGAAACATCCTGAAGCTTCTGATGTCGCTCCCTCAAAGAATAAGCGCAAAATCAAGAAAGATCGGGCTGCTCCCACAAAGCCCCTTATTGTTGAGCCCATCTCGGTTGCTCGTCCTGCCTCTTCACATCAAGAACGATGGATGGTAATTCATGAGCCTGCTTCCACAGAGGCTCCTGAAGCTGAAGACATTCCAGCAGTTGACCCAACCACTGCTGAAGACATTGGTCACCATGACAATGTTGAAGATGATGAAGTCCTTCCTCAGATCGAGCACCAATTGGTATCATCGCCTGTGCTTACGCACAGCGAACTCATCAGCATTGTTCGTCCTCTGACGCCAACTGCTCAGGATGCATCATGGGCTGATCACCCACAGAGACAAGACACTCCAAGCTCTCCCCAACCGAAAGCTACCCCAACAGTTCAAGATGATGATGACTTTCAGGCCCACACACTCCATCTCCACAAGCGTCACCCGCATTACGCAGGCTTCGCAAAGGACCAAGGCACCAAGTCACTCCCACAATGCACATGTCTGAACCCGAAGCCAAAATGGCTGAAGACATTCCGGCCGCATCAGCCGATGAAGAAGAAGCCCCAAGAAATACAAGAGTTGCTACACCCCCGTCTCACCAAGATGTTGTTCTTGAGGAGAACGTGACCGACCCTACAGCTTCGGAAGTGGAGGTCAATAACCCTACGGCGGCCACCAATATTGCCGCTGACGCCAATGACGTTGTCATGGCTGAAGCTAGTACGACGCTAGAAGCCAATGTGGCACCAGAAGTCAATGCAGCACCTGAAGCATATGTGGCCCCTGAAGCCCATGAAGACAATGCCAATGCCCCTGTTCCCCCTCCAAGACCTCACACAATGGAGCTGGCATTTGATCGTGGTCAGCCAGTTATGGTTAGATGGCCCATTCTGACTCCTCCGCCTGCTGCTGGTCCACAATTTGAGTACCACGTCGAGCACAGGCCTCAAGTTCAAAAGCCCAAGTCAAGACTTCCACGATTCCCAGGCACTGCCACTTCGCCTGGGGTCTTCAATGCGAATGGCTTCGTGGCACATAATACCTTCTTCGACAGCTCCAAGAACCCTTATACCAGACCACGCATTTCCTCATATCGGTTCTGGAGCTATCAGCAGCGCAGCTACTATTCCTGTGTCCTATACAATCAAGGGCGCATATTTCCACATATGCGCCTCGACTCTGAAGCTATAGCTGGTCTGCCCTGCCTCGAAGAAGCATTGGAATGTTTCCGAGATGCTGGTCTGTTGCAGTTCGTCACTGACAAGGAGCACTGGAACGAAGAATTGCTTCTTCAATTCTATGCCACTCTTCATATTCGAGGCTACAAGAGGGATCCGAAGACTTGGGTCCTTGAGTGGATGACAGGCAATGTCCATCATGAAGCTAAAGCTCTTGATATCATTGAGCTCACAGGCCTGCACACTCCTGGTGAATACTATGAACCAGGTTGTCAACAACATCAAAATGCCTTGGAAAGCATCTTTCAGAAGCCAGAACCCAACATGAGTCAAATGCTGAGCATGATGAAGCCTCTGCCTCATGACGCTGAATACCCATCTGAGTTCTTTGTTGAAGACCTAGAGTACCTGCCTCGCACCATTTACCACATCATCAGGAAGACTCTATGGCCTGTCAAAGGACACTCATCTGCAGTGAAGCTTGAAGGAGCAATGAAGACTTTGGTTTTCTATATCTTCAATGGCATCAACTTCAATGCTCAAGACTTCTTCACCAGGCAGTTGGCTGCGTCTGGCTCCGACATCTTCGGGTTGAAATTCTATGCTCCATGGGTCATGCGTCTGATCAAGCGTCACTCAGCCTTCAACTATCAGCCGTCTGCGCAATCATCTTATATTCTTGCCCGAGGTTGATCTCTCAGTTGAAGCCATTTACCAAGAGCCTGCTAAGGATCCCATTTATCTTCACAATGCTGATCACCAAAGCTTCACCCAGCCCATTGAAGGAATTCCAGGAGTGTCTCGTGTTTATCCCCTTGCTGGAAACACACGTGCCCCTCGTCCTCAAACTGATGCCACTAGTAGCACCATTGCGCAAAGGCCTCCAAGACGATCTCGTGTCCTCAATGACCGAGAGCTTCTCTTCGCGCTGCATTAGAAACAGGACAAACATCACGACTGGCTTAAGCGTCAGATGCAAAGCCTCTTGGTGGATGTCAACCGCATTCGCAATCTTGCCACCAAGAATGCCTTTGTCACTCATGAAACCTGTCGGAGGTCGTGGAAGAGTTTGACCCTACTGAGTGCTGAAGCTGATCTGCATGACAATGGCTTCACCGAACGCTTCAAGTTTGACTCAACTCCTCCCAGAAATGCTCACTTGCATCGGACTCCCTCACTTGAAGACTCTGAATACTCATCCTCAGATGCGACCGTAAATGCCAGAGTCATCGATGACCAAGATGATGCAACTTCACCTCCTCCAACTTTAGCGCATGTCGACACTGCACCAAGTTCCTCTGCACCACCGCATCTCACCGACGACCCTGCTGCCTCGCCTGCACCTCATGGGAACGAGTAGGCGCTCTATGTCTTCAAACCTTTTTGGTCCTCACTGACAAAAGGGGGAGAAGCATATGAGTTGATAGTCTTCAAGCGAGTCCATATGGGTGGTTAATTTACTTTTTTCTACTTTTGCCAAGTGCTTACAACTCTCGTTTTCGATACATTTGGTTCTTTGAGTTGTAACACTTAAATTCGATGGTCGTCTGCTACTTATTTGCTATTCTGTGATGCGATGATAAATTCCGCATGTGCGACGATAAATTTCGCACTTAGATCATTTTGCAGACGTCCATTTTTCATTATGCATGTCATTATCTTCACATACTTTTCATGCATGATGAATTGTCATCATAAGTTGAAGAGGATCTCCACAAGTACAACCTGCCATGTGCATTTGCATACCAAAAGTAGATTACTTATATGCACATCTTCAGGGGGAGCCTTTACCACTTATGAAGACAATCCCCTATCCTTTACAATTTCATATATTTTATTCCCCATTGAAAACTTCAACTAGTTTGTCATCAATCACCAAAAAGGGGGTGATTGTAAGTGCATCTAGTGCCACCCCTAGTTGGTTTTGGAGTATTGACGACAAACCTAGTTGAGGGACTAATGTGTTTGTGAGAATTGTAGGATAACACAGGTAGAAGTCCCTCATTGATTTGGTTTTCCTACCAGAGATGACCCCTAAAAATGTAAGAAGACATTGAAGTCAAAGGTGGTATGAGAAGACATTCACATTGAAGACTATGATAAGAGAAGACATCGCATGAAGACTATGGAGCGCGAAGACTTAGTTCTTTCATCGTTCTTTTTCTTCTTTGTGGAGTCATAGGAACCACAATACTGTTAAGTGGGGTCCAAGTGAACCAGTCAGAATGACTGAAGTGATGCTTAACCAAAATCTTATGTCTTCGAGTGAAGACTATGAGAGCAAATCTTGTCCAGAGTTGGATAAGTCAGCTTTGCTTGTAGCCCAAGTAAAGTTGCCGTGTGTGTTTGAAATCTGACCGTTGGAACACGTGTCAGTTCCTTAGTGACCAAGGGTCATTTCGGACAAATCAGGTTGGGTTGCCAAGTGGCTATAAATATCCCACCCCCTACAACCATAAACGGTTGGCTGCTCAGAGTTAGTGTACGGCTTTTGTCGTTTGAGAGCAACCCACCTCGAAGCCTTTGAGACATAATTCCTTGCGAGGATAAAGCCCTAAACACCCAGAGCCAAAGAGTGTTAGGCATCACTTAAGTCTTCCTGTCTGTGTGATCTGAAGACTTATTACACTTGAGGACTGTGAATCCTCCAGCCGGTTAGGCGTCGCGTTCTGAGCATCCAAGAGTCATTGTGGATCGCCGGTGAAGGAAGTCTGTGAAGGTTTGGAAGTCTACCTTGAAGACTTACCAGAGTGATTGGGCGAGGACTGGGTGTCCTCAGCTCAAGGGGAATAAGGTGAAAACGAGGTCTTCTGAGTTGAATCTCAGCCTCCCTAACCAGACGTACAGTTGTCACAACAACTGGAACTGGTCCAACAAATCATTGTCTTCAACGAGTCACTGGTTTCATCCATCCCTTCCCTTTACTTACTGTTGGTCCTTGTGAAGTCATTGTATGATTGCTTTATCTTTTGTCTTCATTGAGTGACTGCTTGTTCTGATTGGCTTCACAATATCTTCCTACCTGATCTTTACTGCCTAGCTGCTATTAGTCATTGTGCTTTCACTCCATTGAATACTTGACTATGGTTTGCCTAGTGTAGTCTACCTTCCGCTGCCTGGTAATAGGTTTATTTCTATCGTTTGTCTTCGAAACTTCCATGTTTTGAAGACTTTCATAAAAATCGCCTATTCACCCCCCTCTAGTCGATCACTAGGACTTTCAGGGGGTCCTCGGACAACCGGACTATATACTTTGGCCAGATTGTTGTACTATGAAGATACAAGATTGAAGACTTCGTCCCGTGTCCGGGTGGGACTCTGCTTTGCGTGGAAGGCAAGCTTGGCCGTTCGGATATGTAGATCTTCTCCCTTGTAATTGACTCTGTGTAACCCTAGCTCCCACCGGTGTCTATATAAACCGGAGGGTTTTAGTCCGTAGGACAACAACAATCATATCATAGGCTAGCTTCTAGGGTTTAGCCTCTCCGATCTCGTGGTAGATCAACTCTTGTAATACTCATATCATCAAGATCAATCAAGTAGGAAGTAGGGTATTACCTCCATCAAGAGGGGCCGAACCTGGGTAAACATTGTGTCCCCCGCCTCCTGTTACCATCCGCCTTAGACACACAGTTCAGGACGCCCTACCCAAGATCCGCCGGTTTTTACATCGACATTGGTGCTTTCATTGAGAGTTCCACTGTGTCGTCACCATAAGTCTTGATGGGTCCTTCGATCATCGGCAACGATGCGATCCAGGGTGAGGTTTTTCTCCCCGGACAGATCTTTGTATCCGGTGGCTTCGCACTGCGGGCCAACTCGCTTGGCCATCTGGAGCAGATCGAAAGTTACTCCCCTGGCCATCAGGTCAAGTTTGGAAGTTTGAACTATACTACCGACATCCGCGGAGACTTAATCTTTGATGGTTTAGAGCCCGCGTCAGGTGTGCCGCACAGTCACGACGGGCATGACTTAGCTCTACCGCCAGACAGTGTTCGGGAGATCACACCCGTGGCGACTCCGGCCCTTGATCCGGAGCAGATCACGGCGTCCTAGGAAGGGTGGATGGACCCCGCCCCAGAGGCCGCACACTCAGCAGTGATAGAGCTGAATACTGACTTCTATACCTACTATTAAAGGGAATAGGTATTCTTGGTTTGGTTTAGTCCTTTTCGTTCGGTTTGCACACGCTAAGAGATCTGGCCCAGGTACTTGTATGTTGATGGGCCTTTTATGGTCTTTCATAGAGACCGTGAAAAATAATTGGATCAAAATAAATCAAGATTGTTGGAATTAAACACAGGACCTCCGGTGTAGCTCTTCGATGTAACAACCAACGGCCTATGCGCCTTTCATATTTACTAATTCTAACTCGCTCTAAATATACAAGTGGCAGTCATCATGTTTAGGGCGAGCTAATTAAGAAAATGAGCTAATAAAGGAGGATTGTGGGCTTAAATAGAATATTTAAATGGATGTGCCTAATTAAAGCAAGGATTGTGGATAAACCGGTGCAATAACTAGAAGAAAGATTGTGATCTTAATAAATTTGCATGAAGGATTTGAGGCAAAAAAGTAGGATAATTAAAATTTAAAATGAAGGATCTGTAGGCTTCAATGTGTTGGAGCTACTAAATTAGAAAAGTAAGGATTTGGTTTCCGACTAAAACGGGTAAGGACCCCATGGTAATTAACGAAATAATTATACTTAAATGCCATTAAAAAGGATTATACTTAGATGGAAACAGTGGGAGATTATGCCCAGCAAAGAAAATATGAACACGGCTAAATTGCAACGTATTTTTTATGTTCATTATGTAGAAGGATGCTGCGTTGCAACATGTTCTTCATAGTGAATCCGGTGCTGCGGGACATTATGCTTGCACAAAACATCAATTTTTCCCGTTGCAACGCACGGGCATATGTGCTAGTCACCTCCTACAAGACCTATGTTGCCGGACCTTTGGATTCGTCCCCGGCCATGGTCTCCGAACCGCCTGCATCGGTACCTATAAAATCTGATTGGGCGCCGATCACGGAGTTTTCCTCTGCGGATATCTTTCAGCACTCGCCCTTGGGTGATGTGCTAAATTGATTAAGGTCTCTCTCCTTGTCCGGAGGCCCTTGGCCGAACTGTGTTCGGCTCGAGTGGGAAGCGGACGATGGAGAAATTCATTCCCCACCCACCACCCACTTAATAGCCACTGTCAACGACTTAACCGACATGCTTGATTTCAGCTACGAAGACATCGACGGTATGGACGACGATGCGGGAGATGAACAGGAACCATCGCCCGCAGGGCGCTGGACTGCCACTTCATCACATGATATATACATGGTGGATACACCCAAAGAAAATGATGACGAGGAACTGGAGGAAGCAGCGAAGGACAAATCCCTCGAGAAGCAACCAAAGAGACAGCGTAAGCGCCGCTCCAAATCCCGCCCCGGCAAAAACAGCGATAACAGTGCAAGAAAGAGTAACACCCCGGTCGACCCCAAAGGAAACAACAACCACATAAACCCGACGGTGGAGCAGGGTGAACCAGCGGACGACGAACATAGTATGGAGCCGCTGTCAGGTCACGACGACCCCGAGGGTAAAAGTCATCAACCTGTCTCCGGAGACATGAATAGTCCGGATGACGATGTACACATCATCCCTGAAAGACACTTGGAACAAGAGAACCTTCATAAAAGGCTCATTGAAACCGCGCGGAGCTTGAAGAAGTAGAAGCAAAGGCTTAAAACCGCGCAGAATACGCTCAACAACAGATGGAATAAAGTGCTTGACACGGAAGAAAAGTATGGCGGTAATCGCCACACAAAAAGCTATCCAAAGCGCAAGCTGTTGCCTGAATTCGACGATGAGGCCTTAGAGCCCACTTAGCCGGAAAAAACGGCCGATCAACCGGACCGGCCACCCCGTGGTCGCGACAGGGCGGCTAACGATGACATACACAAGTCAGCACATGACCTACGTGAGGACCTACACAAAAAAGCTGGTTTGACCAGGTCCATTTATGGACCTAGGAAGCGCGTTCCGGCACAGAATCACCGCCGCCCAAATGACTATACTGACAGAATAATAGTTCAGAATCAAAACCGAACAATACAACCGTCAGACACACCCAAATACAGGGGTGCCGCGCACCCCCTATGCTTCACCGACGAGGTACTGGACCATGAATTCCCAGAAGGATTCAAACCCGTGAACATAGAGTCATACGACGGAACAACAGACCCTGGGGTCTGGATTGAGGACTTTATCCTTCACATCCACATGGCTCGTGGAGATGATCTCCACGCCATCAAATACTTGCCCTTAAAGTTGAAGGGACCAGCTAGGCACTGGTTGAAAAGCCTCCCCGAAAACTCAATTGGAAGTTGGGAAGAGCTTGAGGACGCTTTCAGGGTGAATTTTCAAGGGACCTATGTCCGACCTCTAGATGCAGACGATTTAAGTCACATAATTCAGCAACCCGGAGAGTTAGCCCGAAAGCTTTGGAACATATTCCTCACTAAGAAGGATCAAATTGTCGATTGCCCGGACGCCGAAGCCTTAGCGGCTTTCAAACATAGTGTCAGGGACGAATGGCTTGCCAGACACCTCGGCCAGGAAAAACCAAGGACAATGGCAGCCCTAACAAGCCTTATGATCCGCTTTTGCGCGAGCGAGGATAGATGGCTGGCCCGCAGCAGCACCAGCGACCCAAGCACATCCAAAGTTAGGGATGGCAATGGAAAACCACGACACAATAAAAGCAAGCATCGAAGCAACAAAGACAGCCCAGACAACACTGTGGTAAACGCTGGATTCAGGGGCTCTGGACCCGGTCAACGGAAAAAGCCATTCAAAGGCAGCAGAGATGGACCATCCAGCCTAAACAAGATTCTGGACAGATTATGTTAGATTCACGGCACCTCCGATAAACCTGCAAATCACACCAATAGAGAATGCTGGGTCTTTAAGCAGGCCGGCAAGCTAAGCACCGAACACAAGGGGAGGGGACACCAAGTGAAGACGAGGATGAGCCTCACCAACAAAACACTGGGGGATAGAAAAAATTCCCACCAGAAGTCAAAACAGTGAATATGATTCACGTAACGAATAGGAGGAGCACACGCGCGCTCCGAGACGTATGCACCGTAGAGCCTGTTACCCCCAAGATCAACCCTTGGTCGGCTTGCCCAATCACTTTCGATCGCAGGGATCACCCGACTAGTATCCGGCATGGAGGATCGGCTGCCTTGGTACTAGACCCAATAATTGACGGATACCATCTCACCCGAGTCCTTATGGACGGTAGCAGTAGTCTTAATTTGATATATCAAGACACAGTCCGCAAAATGGGTATAGAACCAACAAGAATCAGCCAAAGCAATACTACCTTTAAAGGAGTAGTACCAGGCCCAGAGGCCCGCTGCACGGGCTCTATAGTACTAGAGGTTGTATTCGGTTTTCCCGAAAACTTCTGAAGTGAAGAATTAACCTTCAACATCGCTCCATTCCGAAGCAGCTATCAAGCACTACTCGGAAGAACAGCCTTCGCTCGTTTTAATGCAATACCGCATTACGCTTATCTTAAGCTTAAGATGCCCGGTCCACGTGGCATCATCACAGTTAGCGGACACTCAGAGCGTTCCTTACATGCGGAGGAGTGTACGGCGGCTTTCGCAGCCGAACACTGAACGACCCCTCCAACCAGAATAAAGGATCGGTCATCAAGACCGTGGACATGGCTAGACGAGTCCGGCGCACCCCTCGCTGTAACAGTTCAGATAAACCCGAGATTGGGTCGATGGATATAACCCCCATAGGTGGCGCTAGGGGCCTCCCGCATGTAAAAAGGATTATAGTTCGGTTTGACCTTACTTAGATTGAATTTCAATGGTCTATTAATAATAACCAATTTTCCGCACGTAGGCTTTCACTTGGGTTTTTTCTCTCTTGCAGATGACAATCGTGCTACACCCTTCCAGGACACGGCACAACGGAGACACAGGCGCAGACGTGCAGCAGGGGCCCCGCTGAAAGGTTTCTTTTTAGATTAAGACCATGTGTAAACCTTTCTCACCGTCTCTTGTTGCTTTACGCCCTCCAGATACTTAACACAACTGAGAGGGATGCTGACATTATTGGCATTTTCGCCACGTCAAACTGATGCACATACCTGGAAATTCAAGGTTCATTATCAAGGGCTTTGCTCCACTCGGTATATGTTGTAAAGTCTGAATACCTTAGGGAGTGTTCGGCGTCGCGAGTTTGGCCTTATATGCATCAGCTCCGAATCATGTCTTTGGTCAAATGTTGGGTTTGCCCGGCTCCCGTGTTTTGCTACCTTACGTTCCGCTCTATCGGCTAAGGTGGCACCAGGAGAACTACTGCGATTGTGCCCTGGTTCATCTGGGTGAGCACCTCAGTAGAGAAAGCCGAAAACTGACTGTCATGATAAAGCGCGAGACTGGTCAACCACTCGATGACTCAGTGGAATCTTCGCGATTCCTTCGCATTAACGAAGGACCGGTTTCCCGGTCATGTATGTACGCGCACCATATTTGAATAAGCGCGGAGGTACCAGGGGATATATAGTAGCCCCACTGTCAAACTCCTAGGGCTAAGTGAAAGTGTTAAAGCAATATAGTCCGATTGCCTTGTTCGCTGCGCTATCACCTCCTTCATGGACCAAGACGTTGGATCAAGTGTGAATACGTGCTTTTCCGAACACCCCCGCATTATGTGTGTGGGGGCTGAAGCCGACGACTGCGAACTTTCAGGTTACATACATACATAAAACGGCCGCACAGGAGGCATCATAATACTTTCAAGAAAAAGTATAAACATAGCCTTTATAATCCAAATAGCATTGTTTTTACAATTGGGGTACATGTCACTCGAACATAATATTCTTCGAGCATTGAGCCTCTATTAAACGAGCGCCTTCTAGGACTTCTTCTAAATAGCGCCCAGCCGAGACCTGGCCTACGGCCGGACCCTGAGTTGCAATAGAAGTGGCATCCATCTCTGCCCAGTATGTCTTAACACAGGCAAGAGCCATCCGTGCACCCTCTATACACGCCGAGCTCTTTATGGCATAGATATGCTGCACAGCACCAAGGAATCGTTGCACTAAACCAAAATAACTATTCGGCTTTGGTCCTTCCGGCCAAAGATGATCCACGACGGACCTCATGGCAAGCCCGGACAACCTATGGAGCTCAGCCCACTCGGCCATTTGCTCATTTAACAGCAGCGGACGCGTCGGAGCACTGAACTGCGACCAGAACAACTTCTCTACTTCATGATCTTCTTGACCCTTGAAAAATGCAGTCGCATCAGCATCACTCATTGCCATGTCCGCATACGCGTCTGCAGCACTCCATAATCGATCCAGAGGGGCATACTTCGGATCTCCGAACTTCGTCCGCAACAAAAAGGGCTTCCCAGCCGTGATATCTCCGGCTTGGCGGAGCTCCTCCTCTGTCGCTCTGATTATAGAATGGATTTCGTTGGATGCCTCCACGACTCTCTTCAGGTCAGTAGCTCTCACTTGGCTTTCCTTTTCAAGAAGCTCATATCGGCCAGCGGCATCCTTCAGCTCATCAGCCATCTTGGCTATTTTATCTTCGCTTTTGCGATGAGCAGCCTATTCGGCTCTTAAGTCTTCTGCCACCTTTAGGGCGGCCGCATTACTCCTCCTAGCTTGTTCCTTGGCTCGGGCAAGTTCCGCCTGAAGGGTCTCCACGGCGGCAGCTCCATCTGCAGTCACAACATATTATAGATACTAGCATCATGCTCCTCTTAATATTTGTTGACCACCCGAAAATACATACCCTGTGCCTCGTCAAGCCGCTTGTTCACAAGTGCAATGTCGGCATCTGCCGCATCAAGTTGCCAGCTCAAACCGGCAAAATCAGCAGTCTGGCCAGCCACCGGACCATCAGCCCTCTGCACATGAAGGCAGCGCGATTATTTACCTGGGACTATGATCCTCTGTTTTCTGCCCCTGGACAGCAACCAGAGTCTCAGGGGCTACTATCTGTATGGAGCACACCTAGCGTGTGTGGTACTGTCAATTTATATATATATATATATTACTTTCCGTACCTCAAAGCCTCTTAGCATGCTCGTAAAAGCTTCATGCAATCCACTTGTGGCGGATGAGATCCTCTCAACCACCATACTCATTAAAGTACGATGCTCCTCTGAAATAGCCGCTTTCTCCAAAAGGCTCGTCAATGCGTCCGGTTGCCCACCGGACAGTCCCGGACTCTTTTTGTTGCTCTCCATAGGAGACGAATATTCCAGACCGCGGGTGGCCGAAGGGTTACCTTCTCGCTTGGCAGATCAGGAGAAACCCTTTGTGACGACACCTCAGGGTCGTCCGTCCAAGGAGGCGGGGAGGCAGGGGGAGGCGTTTCGCTCTCCATCATCTCCGGAAGAAGATCCCCCGAAGACAAACTCTGCTGAGAAGGGCTACGAGCCGGGCTGCAAGATATACGTCTCGGTTATTATCCTCGGAGATAAAGCAGGATATTTTTACCAAAAGTACTCTTGATTAACTTACAGCTCAGTGGAGGGCTGGCCCCCTTGCGCGCACTGTGCGGTAAGGACGCCCTCCGGGACAGTGCCTTCTGACGAAGATTTCTTCCCTCGTTTGAAACCTTTCGTTTCCAAGTCGTCAGAGACAGTCATTTTCCTTCCTTGGGGGAGGGGATTCTAGATTCTTCTCCCCGATCGTTCTCCTTCATGGAGACACTAATTCCCCCGGTTTGGACGAGTAATGCATGAGGCCCACTTTCGGCTTCTTTATCACTCCCTTTATCTTCCCCTGATAGCACTTGATAAAGTGCGTGCTCGAGCATCCTGGCTAGTACAGGATCCGGTGAACCTTCGGGAAGGGGGGCCAAACACCTGATCATCTTTGCCTTTCTTATCCAGTCCTGGCCAAGATCGATTTGTTCAGAATGATGTTGTGACAAATAAAAAGATAGCATGTTCGGCCGCAGAATTACTCACCTGGGTATCTGGACGGTTGCAGTTGAGACCCGCATCCTCGGTGGTGTCCAGACACTTTATTCGTGATCCGAAGAACAATCCATACATCTCTCTTCGAGCGTCATGCCGAAGAACTGCTGAATAGCTCGCGGTCCTTCCGGGTTGAACTCCCACATACGAAGAGATCGACGTTGGCATGGCAGGACCTGACGAACTAGCATAACATGCATTACTTTGACGAGATCGACATCCCTCTTGAGGAGATCTCAGATCCGACTTTGCAATGTCGGCACGTCATTAACCGGCCCCCAGTCTAGCTCCTTGTTGACCCATGAAGCCAGTTGTGGTGGGGGGGGGGCGAATGGAAGGCGGGGGGAGCCACCCACTTAGTACTTTGGGGAGCTGTGATGTAAAACCACTCCCGCTGCCATAAGTTAGATATCTCCGGGAAGGAACCCTTTGGCCATGGGGCATCAACGCCTTTGCTTATTGTGGCACCTCCGCATTCTGCGTGTCGCCCATCGATCATCTTCGGCTTCACATTGAAGGTCTTGAGCCATAAGCCGAAGTGTGGGGTGATGCGAAGGAAGGCCTCACATACAACAATAAACGACGAGATGTGAAGGATGGAATCCGGAGCTAAATCATGGAAGTCGAGCCCATAATAGAACATGAGCCCTCTAACGAAGGGGTCAAGACTAAAGCCTAGCCCTCGGAGGAAGTGGGAAACAAATACGACACTCCTATTGGGTTCGGGAGTGGGGATGACCTGTCCTCGGGCAGGCAGCCTGTGCGAGATTTTGGCGGTCAGATACTTGGCCTCCCTTAGCTTCTTGATGTCCTCCTCTGTGACAGAGGATGCCATCCACCGGCCCTGAAGGTTGGATCCGGACGTGATTGAAGGTCCGAAGCGCTTCGCCTGAGCCTTGGGTGTTGGAACACAGGGTGGGGAAAGGGAGGGATTGAGCGTGATAAGAAAAGGACAGGCTTTGGCCCCTTTATAAAGAGAGCGAATATCAAGCGTCCTCCGCGTGGCCGTTTGGAACTTGCCTAAAATCGAGGAGTCGTACTAACAAGCACAATTAGGTTACCCACACCCGTATTGATGAGAATCCCGTGATAAGGGGACACGGTCTCTGCTTCGAGAAGACGTGCCAATAAAACTGCCTCGCAAAAGTGCAGTGGTTGGTTGAGAAAAATGGTTCAAATAATAACCAGAGCCATGGCGTGATGTCACGTTATGAAAAGTTGTCAGTAGATTAGATTTGTGGAAATATTATACTCTCTACGGTGGTATGTGGAATTTGTTTTGCAGAGCCGGACACTATCCTTGTGTTCAAAATCTTCTATGGAGTATTCGGGGGAGGAACCCGCCTTGCAATGCCGACGACAATCTGCGCGCCGGACTCGTCGTCATTGAAGCCTGGTTCAGGGGCTACTGAGGGAGTCCTGGATTAGGGGGTCCTCGGACAGCCGGAATATATACTTTGGCCAGATTGTTGGACTATGAAGATACAAGATTGAAGACTTCATCCCGTGTCCGGGTGTGACTCTCCTTTGCGTGGAAGGCAAGCTTGGCCGTTCGGATATGTAGATCTCCACCCTTGTAACCGACTCTGTGTAACCCTATCTCCCTCCGATGTCTATATAAACTGGAGGGTTTTAGTCCGTAGGACAACAACAATCATATCATACGCTAGCTTCTAGGGTTTAGCCTCTCCGATCTCGTGGTAGATCAACTCTTGTAATACTCATATCATCAAGATCAATCAAGCAGGAAGTAGGGTATTACCTCCATCGAGAGGGCCTGAACCTGGGTAAACATTATGTCCCCCGCCTCATGTTACCATCCGCCTTAGACGCACAGTTCGGGACCCCCTACCTGAGATCCGCCGGTTTTGACACCGACAATAAAATCAAGCAATATGATATAAACCCCATCTTTTATCCTCGATGGCAACAATACAATACACGCCATTTCCCTCTCTGTCACTGGGATCGAGCACCGCAAGATTGAATCCAAAGCTAAGCACTTCTCCCATTGCAAGAAAGATCAATCTAGTAGGCCAAACCAAACTGACAATGTGAAGAGACTTGCAAAGATAACCAATCATGCATAAAAGATTTTAGAGAAGAATCAAATATTGTTCATAGATAGACTTGATCATAAACCCACAATTCATCGGATCTCGACAAACACACCGCAACAAGAGTTACATCGAATAGATCTCCAAGAAGATCGAGCAGAACTTTGTATTGAGATTCAAAGAGAGAGAAGAAGCCATCTAGCTAATAACTATGGACCCGAAGGTCTGAAGTAAACTACTCACACATCATCGGAGGCGCCATGGAGTTGATGTAGAGGCCCTCCGTGATCAATGCCCCCTCCGGCGGAGCTCCGGAAAAGGCCCCAAGATGGGATCTCTTGGGTACAGAAGGTTGCGGCGGTGGAAATAGGGTTTCGTGGTGCTCCTGGATGTTTTTGGGGTATGTGAACATATATAGGAGGAAGAAGTAGGTCGGTTGAGCCACGAGGGGGTTGGGCGCGCCCAGGGGGTAGGCGCGCCCCTGCCCTCATGGACACCTCGTTTGTTTCTTGACATCCACTCCAAGTCCTCTGGATCACGTTTGTTCCTAAAATCATGCCCCCGAAGGTTTCATTCTGTTTGGACTCCGTTTGATATTCCTTTTCTGCGAAACACTGAGATAGGCAAAAAAACAGCAATTTGCACTGGGCCTTGGGTTAATAGGTTAGTCCCAAAAATAATATAAAAGTGTAAAACAAAGCCCATTAACATCCAAAACAGATAATACAATAGCATGGAACAATCAAAAATTATAGATACGTTGGAGACGTATCAAGCATCCCCAAGCTTAATTCCTGCTCGTCCTCAAGTAGGTAAATGATAAAAACAGAATTTTTGATGTGGAATGCTTTCTAGCATGTTCTTCAATGTATTTTTCTCTATTGTGGCATGAATGCTCAGATCCGAAAGATTCAAGATAAAAGTTTATTGTTGACATAAAAATAGTAATACTCCAAGTATGCTAATCAAGCAATTATGTCTTATCAAAATACCATAGCCAAAGAAAACTTATCCCTACAAAATCATATAGTTTGTCCATGCTGCATTTTCGTCACACAAAATTCTCTCATCATGCACAACCCCGATGACAAGCCAAGCAATTGTTTCATACTTAGCCTTTTCAATCTCTTTCAACTTTTACGCAATATATGAGCGCGAGCCATGGACATACCAATATGGGTGGAATAGAATATGATGTTTGAGGTTGTGTGAGAAGACAAAAAGGGAGAAAGTCTCACATTGACGCGGCTAATCAATGGGCTATGGAGATGCCCACCGATTGATGTCAATGCAAGGAGTAGGGATTGCCATGCAACAGATGCACTAGAGATATAAATATATGAAAGCTCATCAAAGGAACTAAGTTGGTGTGCATCCAACTTGTTTGCTCAAGTAGACCTAGGGCATTTGAGGAAGCCCATCATTGGGATATATAAGCCAAGTTCTATAATGAAAAATTCCCACTAGTAAATGATAGTGACAAAATAAGAGACTCTCTATCAAGAAGATCATGGTGCTACTTTGAAGCACAAGTGTGGAAAAATGATAGTAACATTGTCCCTTTTCTCTTTTTCTCTCTTTTTTTGTTTGGGCCTTTTTTATGGCCTCTTTTTTATTTATTTTTCATCCGGAGTCTCATCCCGACTTGTGGGGGAATCATAGTCTCCATCATCCTTTCCTCACATGGGACAATGCTCTAATGATGATCATCACCGTTTTATTTACTTACAACTCAAGAATAACAACTCGATACTTAGAACAAATTATTTCTCTATGTGAATGCCTCCGGCGGTGTACCGGGATTGTGATGAATCGAGAGTGACATGTATGAAAAATTAAGCATGGTGGATTTGCCACAAATACGATGTCAACTACATGATCATGCAAAGCAATATGACAATGATGATGCGTGTCATAATAAATGGAACGGTGGAAAGTTGCATGGCAATATATCTCGGAATGGATATGGAAATGCCATAATAGGTAGGTATGGTGGCTGTTTTGAGGAAGATATAAGGAGGCGTATGTGTGATAGAGTGTATCATATCACGGGGTTTGGATGCACCGACGAAGTTTGCACCAATTCTCAAGGTGAGAAAGGGCAATGCACGGTACCGAAGAGGCTAGCAATGATGGAAGGGTGAGAGTGCATATAATCCATGGACTCAACATTAGTCATAGAGAACTCACATACTTATTGCAAAAATCTACAAGTCATCAACACCAAGCACTACGCACATGCTTCTAGGGGGATAGATTGGTACGAAAAGACCATCGCTCGTCCCCGACTGCCACTCATAGGGAAAGCAATCAAAGAACACCCCATGCTTCAAATTTGTCACACAACTTTTACCATACATGCATGCTACGGGACTTGCCAACTTCAACACAAGTATTCATCAATTTCACAATTACTCAACTAGCACACCTCTAATATTACCACCTTTATATCTGAAAACAACTATCAAGCATCCAACTTCTCTTAGCATTTAAAATTTATAACTAAAGTAAATTACCATGCTGCTCTAAAGGACTCTCAAAATGATATAAGTGAAGCATGAGAGATCAATTATTTCTATAAAATAGAACCACCGCCGTGCTCTAAAAGGTATAAGCGAAGCACTAGAGCCAAAATTATCCAACTCAAAAGATATAAGTGAAGCACATAGAATATTCTAGTAAATTTCAATTCCTGTGTGTCTCTCCCAAAAGGTGTGTACAACAAGGATGATTTTGGTAAAATAAAAAGCAAAGACTCAAATCATACAAGACGCTCCAAGCAAAACACATATCATGTGGCGAATAAAAATATAGCTCCAAGTAAAGTTACCGATGGACGAAGACGAAAGAGGGGATGCCTTCCGGGGCATCCCCAAGCTTAGGCTTTTGGCTTGTTCTTGGATTTTACCTTGGGGTTCCTTGGGCATCCCCAATCTTAGGCTCTTGCCACTCCTTGTTCCATAATCCATCAAATCTTTACCCAAAACTCGAAAATTTCACAACACAAAACTTAAAGGAAAATCTAGTGAGCTCCGTTAGTAAAAGAAAACAAACCACCACTTCAAGGTACTATAACGAACTCATTATTTTTTTATATTGGTGTTAAACCTACAGTATTCCAACTTTCCTATGGTTCGTAAACTCTATTACTAGCCATAGATTCATCAAAATAAGCAAACAACACACAAAAAACAAAATCTGTCAAAAATAGAACAGTCTGTAGTAATCTGCAGGTTTCGAATACTTCTGGAACCCCAAAAATTCTAAAATAAATTGTTGGATGTGAGTTCTTGATCCTATCTTGCAAGTCTATAGTCACCTATTATGTGTTATGATCCGTTAACCCCGAAGTGACAATAATCGGGATACTTACCGGTGATGACCATAGTTTGAGGAGTCCATGTATTCACTATGTGTTAATGCTTTGGTCCGGCACTCTATTAAAAGGAGGCATTAATATCCTTTAGTTTCCAATAGGACCCCGCTGCCACGGGAGGGTAGGACTAAACATGTCATGCAAGTTCTTTTTCATAAGCACGTATGACTATATTCGGAATAAATGCCTACATTACATTGATGAACTGGAGCTGTTCTATGTCACCCTATGTTATAACTATTGCATGAGGAATCACATCCGACATAATTATCCATCACTAATCCATTGCCTACGAGCTTTTCACATATTGTTCTTTGCTTATTTACTTTTTTGTTGCTGCTGTTACAATCACTATAAAACCAAAATTATTACTTTTGCTACCGTTATCGCTATTATCATATTACTTTGCTACTAAATGCTTTGCTGCAGATATTAAGTTTCCAGGTGTGGTTGAATTGACAACTCAGCTGCAAATACTTGAGAATATTCTTTGGCTCCCCTTGTGTCAAATCAATAAATTTGGGTTGAATACTCTACCCTCGAAAACTGTTGCGATCGCCTATACTTGTGAGTTACCAAGACTATTTTCTGGCGCTATTGCCGGGGAGCATAGCTCTATTCTTTGAGTCAATTGGGATTTATATCTGCTGGTCACTATGAAGAACATGAAAGATCGAAGAACCAATATTTTCCCCTCAACTACGAGGGGAGGTAAGGAACTGCCATCTAGCTCTACACTTGATTCACCTTCTGTTTTGAGTAAACTTGCAACGCCTACTCTTGCTATTCATTCTGATATGTCGCATGTTATTGATGATGCCACTTTTGCTTTGCATGATACTTATGATGAAACCACTTCTAGGCTTGATAATACTGTGCCACTAGGTGAATTTCTTGATGAACAACTTGCTAGGGTTAGAGAGAATGAAATTATTGAAACTGATAATATTGATGAAAGTGATGATGAAGGTTCTCCCCCTAGATATGAATTGCCTGTTATGCCTGAGGGTTATGTTATGGATGAAGAAACTGCTAGGGCCTTCTTAGCTTGCAATGATAGATCTAATATTAAGAAATTATTAACTAAGCTTAAAGAAAAATCCTTGAATGCTAGAATGAAATATGACCCTGCTTTTGCTACTTCACCTATCTTTATTACTGATGAGGATTATGATTTCTCTGTCGATCCTGAGTTAATTACTTTGGTTGAATCTGATCCTTTTTATGGATATGAATCAGAAACTGTTGTGGCACATCTTACTAAATTAAATGATATAGCCACCCCGTTCATTAATGATGAGAAAACTCGCTATTACTTTATCCTTAAGTTATTTCCGTTCTCATTAAAGGGTGATGCTAAAACATGGTTTAATTCTCTTGATCCTAGTTGTGTGTGTAGTCCCAGGATATGATTTATTACTTCTCTGCTAAATATTTCCCCACTCATAGGAAACAAGCTGCCTTAAGGGAAATATATAATTTTGTGCAAATTGAAGAAGAGAGTCTCCCACAAGCTTGGGGAGGCTTCTCCAATTACTTAATGCTTTGCCTGATCATCCTCTCAAGAAAAATGAAATACTTGATATCTTTTATAATGGACTAACGGATGCTTCCAGAGACCACCTGGATAGTTGTGCTGGTTGTGTTTTCAGGGAAAGAACTGTTGATCAAGCTGAATTGCTATTGAATAATATGTTGAGTAATGAAAATGATTGGACACTTCCTGAACCAACTCCTAAGCCAACTCCGAAGAAAAGGGGTATTCTATTTCTCGGTCCTGAAGATATGCAAGAGGCAAAGAAATCTATGAAAGAAAAAGGTATTAAAGTTGAATATGTTAAGAATTTACCACCTATTGAATAGATACATGGTCTTGATAACCCGACACAGGTAGTAAAGGTAAATTATCTCTATAGATTTGATGAAGGTGATATTCCTCATTATAAGTTTGCTAGCCGATGCTTAGATGAGTTTGATAATTTTATTATTAAACAAGAAAACTTCAATGCTTATGTTGGTAGACAATTAAAACATAATGCTCATATGCTTGAACACTTGAGTGATTATATGTCTAGAGTTAAAGGAGAGCTTAAACTTATTAGTAAACATGCTTCTCTGGTTAGCTCTCAAGTAGAACAAGTACTTAAGGTTGAGAATGATTTGCTCAATGAATTTGATAATAAGAAAAATGATAATGTTATGACTAGAGGGGGTAAAATGACACATGAACCTTTGTATCCTGAGGGCCATCCTAAGAGAATTGAGCAAGATTCTCAGAGAACTAATATTGATGCACCTAGTTCTTCTAAGAAGAAGAAAAAGAAAAATGATAGGACTTTGCATACTTCTAGTGAACCTGTTGTTGACACACCTGAGAATCCCAATAATATTTCTATTTCTGATGTTGAAACACAATCTGGTAATGAACATGAACCTAGTGATAATGTTAATGATGATGTTCATGTTGATGCTCAACCCAGCAATGATAATGATGTACAGATTGAACCTGCTGTTGATTTTGATAACCGACAATCAAAGAATCAACGTTATGATAAGAGAGACTTTGTTGCTAGGAAGCATGGTAAAGAAAGAGAACCATGGGTTCAGAAACCCATGCCTTTTCCTCCTAAACTATCCAAGTAAAAGGATGATGAGGATTTTGAGGGCTTTGCTGAAATGATTAGACCTATCTTTTTCCGTATGCGTTTGACTGATATGCTTAGAATGAACCCTTATGCTAAGTACATGCAAGATATTGTTACAAATAAAAGAAAGATACCGGAAGCTGAAATTTCCAGCATGCTTGCTAATTACACTTTTAAGGGAGGAATACCAAAGAAACTTGGAGATCCAGGAGTACCAACTATACCATGCTCCATTAAAAGAAACTATGTTAAAACTGCTTTATGTGATCTTGGAGCCGGTGTTAGTGTTATGCCTCTCTCTTTATATCGTAGACTTGATTTGAATAAGTTGACACCTACTGAAATATCTTTGCAAATGGCCGATAAACCAACTGCTATACCTGTTGGTATTTGCAAGGATGTGCATGTTGTGGTTGCAAATGTTACTATTTTAACGGACTTTGTTATTCTTGATATTCCCGAGGACGATAGTATGTCGATAGTCCTTGGTAGACCCTTTTTGAATACTGCAGGGACTGTTATTGATTGCAACAAGGCCAATGTCACTTTTCATGTTAATGGTAATGAGCATACGGTTGCTACCTCTTGAGCACTGGGTTAGTTTTCCCTTGAAGAGGAAAGGGTGATGCAGCAAAGTAGCGTAAGTATTTCCCTCAATTCTTGAGAACCAAGGTATCAATCCAGTAGGAGGCCACACACAAGTCCCTCGTTCCTACACAAACAAATAAGAACCTTGCAACCAACGCGATAAAGGGGTTGTCAATCCCTTCACGGTCACTTACGAGAGTGAGATCTGATGGAGATAATAATGATAAGATAAATAGTTTTGTTATATTTTGATATAGATTGAAAGTAAAGATTGCAAAGTAAAATAGATCGGAAACTTATATGATGGAAAGTAGACCCCGGGGCCATAGGTTTCACTAGTGGCTTCTCTCAAGATAGCATGAGTATTACGGTGGGTGAAAAAATTACTGTCGAGCAATTGATAGGAAAGTGAATAATTATGAGAATATTTTCTAGGCATGATCATGTATATAGGCATCACGTCCGTGACAAGTAGACCGACTCCTGCCTGCATCTACTACTATTACTCCACACATCGACCCCTATCCAACATGCATCTAGAGTATTAAGTTCATAAGAACAGAGTAACGCATTAGGTAAGATGACATGATGTAGAGGGCTAAACTCAAGCAATATGATATAAACCCCATCTTTTTATCCTCGATGGTGAAAGTGCAACTATCCCTGGGTGGTTTTGGTAATTCCTAACAACATATAACTCATTGAGCTAATGCTACTTAAAGATAAACATTTCAGGAAAGCTCAATGATTGGCATGTCATGGATGAGAAAAGTGGATCCCTCAAAATTCTAAGGACAAAGGATTGGCTCAAGCTCAAAGCTTGGGACTCTACATCTTTTCATTTTAAGTGATCCAAGATCACATTTAGTCCATAGGAAAAGCCAATACTATTAAGAGGGGATGAGGTGTTGCCTAATGGCTTGCTTGCTCAAAGTGCTTAGTGATATGCTCCAAAAGCCCTCAACCACTTTCTCATATCCACATATGTCCCAAACCAAAAGTCAAACTCGGCCCCACCGAAATTTTCTATCCGGCGCCATCGAGTTCTCTTGACATAGCCACTGCCAGAAACCCTAATCAATTCGGTCTCACCGATGGGATCTCAGTCTCACTGAGATGGGCTTGCAAACTCTCTGTTGCCTATTGCAATAATTTCGGTCCCACCGAGACATGCAATCGGTCCCACTAAAGTTGCTTGGCCAACTCTCTGTTTTTCTTATTACCCAAATTGGTCCCACCGAGTTTGTGTAATCGGTCAAACCGAGATGAGGCTTTACCCTAACCCTAGCACATCGGTCCCACCGAGTCGAAATGCCCAACGGTCACATTTTGAACTAAATCGGTCCCACCGAGTTTCATGATTCGGTCCCACCATTTTGGTGATTTGTGTGTAACAGTTAGATTTTGTGTGGAGGTTGTTTATACCCCTCCGCACACTCTTCATTTGTGGAGAAAGAAGTCAGAACATGCCTACACTTCCAACATACATTTTCTAAGAGAGAACCACGTACACTTGTGTTGAGGTCAAGATATTTCACTCGAACCACATAAATCTTGATCTCTAGCCCTCCCCAAGTTGCTTTCCACTCAAATCACCTTTCCACCAAATCCTAATCTTGTGAGAGAGAGTTGAGTGTTGGGGAGACTATCATTTGAAGCACAAGAGCAAGGAGTTCATCATCAACACACCATTTGTCACCTCTTGGAGAGTGGTGTCTCCTAGATTGGTTAGGTGTCACTTGGGAGCCTCCGTCAAGATAGTGGAGTTGAACCAAGGAGTTTGTAAGGGCAAGGAGATCGCCTACTTCGTGAAGATCTACCCGAGTGAGGCAAGTCCTTCGTGGGCGACGACCATGGTGGGATAGACAAGGTTGCTTCTTCGTGGACCCTTCGTGGGTGGAGCCCTCCATGGACTCGTGCAAGTCTCCATCAACGTGGATGTACGATAGCACCACCTATCGGAACCACGCCAAAAATCTCCGTGTCTCCAATTGCTTTTGCACACTCCAAACTCCTCCCTTTACCTTCATATGCAATTGTTTTACTTTCCGCTGCTATACTCTTAGAATTGCATGTGTAGGTTGATTGCTTGACTTGTACTAAGTTGCTAAAATCTGCCAAGAACTAAAATTGGGAAAAGGCTAGATTTTTTTATTTTGTCAAGTACTCTAATCACCCCCCCCCCTCTAGACATACTTAAGATCCTACAGATGGCAACAATACAATATGTGTTGTTTCCCTTTCTGTCACTGGGATCGAGCCCCGCAAGATTGAACCCAAAGCCCATTGCAAGAAAGATCAATCTAGTAGGCCAAACCAAACAGACAATTCAAAGAGACTTGCAAAGATAACCAATCATGCATAAAAGATTTTAGAGAAGAATCAAATATTGTTCATAAATAGACTTGATCATAAACCCACAATTCATCGGATCTCGACAAACACACCGCAAAAAGATTTACATCGAATAGATCTCCAAGAAGATCGAAGAGAACTTTTTATTGAGATTCAAAGAGAGAGAAGAAGCCATCTAGCTAATAACTATGCACCCGAAGGTCTGAAGTAAACTACTCACACATCATCGGAGGGGCCATGGAGTTCATGTAGAGGCCCTCCGTGATCAATGCCCCTTCTGGCGGAGCTCCGGAAAAGGCCCCAAGATGGGATCTCTTGGGTACAGAAGGTTGCGGCAGTGTAAATAGGGTTTCATGGTGCTCCTGGGTGTTTTCGGGGTATGTGAACACATATAGGAGGAAGAAGTAGGTCGGTTGAGCCATGAGGGGGGAGGGTGCGCCCCCTGCCTCGTGGACACCTCGTTCGTTTCTTGATGTCCACTCCAAGTCCTCTAGATGATTTTTGTTCCAAAAATCATGCTCCCGAAGGTTTCATTCCGTTTGGACTCCGTTTGATATTCCTTTTCTGCGAAACACTGAAATAGGCAAAAAACAGCAATTTGTACTGGGCCTTGGGTTAATAGGTTAGTCCCAAAAATAATATAAAAGTGTAAAATAAAACCCATTAACATCCAAAACATATAATATAATAGCATGGAACAATCAAAAATTATAGATACGTTGGAGACGTATCAAGCATCCCCAAGCTTAATTCCTGCTCGTCCTCGAGTAGGTAAATGATAAAAACAGAATTTTTGATGTGGAATGCTTTCTAGCATGTTCTTCAATGTATTTTTCTCTATTGTGGCATGAATGTTCAGATCCGAAAGATTAAAGATAAAAGTTTATTGTTGGCATAAAAATAGTAATATTCCACGTATGCTAATCAAACAATTATGTCTTATCAAAATACCATAGCCAAAGAAAACTTATCTCTACAAAATCATATATTTTGGCCATGCTTCATTTTCGTCACACAAAATGCTCTCATCATGCACAACCCCGATGACAAGCCAAGCAATTGTTTCATACTTAGCCTTTTCAATCTATTTCAACTTTTACGCAATATATGAGCGCGAGCCATGGACATAGCAATATGGGTGGAATAGAATATGATGTTTGAGGTTGTGTGAGAAGACAAAAAGGGAGAAAGTCTCCCATTGACGCGGCTAATCAATGGGCTATGGATATGCCCACCGATTGATGTCAATGCAAGGAGTAGGGATTGCCATGCAACAGATGCACTAGAGACATAAATATATGAAAGCTCATCAAAGAAACTAAGTTGGTGTGCATCCAACTTGTTTGCTCAAGTAGACCTAGGGCATTTGAGGAAGACCATCATTGGGATATATAAGCCAAGTTCTATAATGAAAAATTCCCACTAGTAAATGAAAGTGACAAAATAAGAGACTCTCTATCATGAAGATCATGGTCCTACTTTGAAGCACAAGTGTGGAAAAAGGATAGTAACATTGTCCCTTCTCTCTTTTTATCTCATTTTTTTGTTTGGGGCTTCTTTTTTTTATGGCCTCTTTTTTTCGTCCGGAGTCTCATCCCGACTTGTGGGGGAATCATAGTCTCCATCATCCTTTCCTCACATGGGACAATGCTCTAATGATGATCATCACACTTTTATTTACTTACAACTCAAGAATTACAACTCAATACTTAGAACAAAATATGACTCTATGTGAATGCCTCCGGCGGTGTACCAGGATTGCAATGAACCAAGAGAGACATGTATGAAAAATTAAGCATGGTGGCTTTGCCACAAATACGATGTCAACTACATGCTCATGCAAAGCAATATGACAATGATGATGCGTGTCATAATAAATGGAACGGTGGAAAGTTGCATGGAAGTATATCTCGTAATGGCTATGGAAATGACATAATAGGTAGGTATGGTGGCTGTTTTGAGGAAGATATAAGGAGGCTTATGTGTGATAGAGCATATCATATCATGGGGTTTGGATGCACCGACGAAGTTTGCACCAACTCTCAAGGTGTGAAAGGGCAATGCACGATACCGAAGAGGCTAGCAATGATGGAAGGGTGAGAGTGCGTATAATCCATGGACTCAACATTAGTCATAAAGAACTCACATACTTATTGCAAAAATCTACAAGTCATCAAAACCAAGCACTACGCGCATGCTCCTAGGGGGGTAGATTGGTAGGAAAAGACCATCGCTCGTCCCCGACCGCCACTCATAAGGAAAGAAATCAAAAAACACCCCATGCTTCAAATTTGTCACACAACTTTTACCATACGTGCATGCTACGGGACTTGCCAACTTCAACACAAGTATTCATCAATTTCACAATTACTCAAGTAGCACACCTCTAATATTACCACCTTTATATCTCAAAACAACTATCAACCATCCAACTTCTCTTAGCATTTAGAATTTATAACCAAAGTAAATTACCTTGCTGCTCTAAAGGACTCTCAAAATGATATAAGTGAAGCATGAGAGATCAATTATTTCTATAAAATAGAATCGCCGTCATGCTCTAAAAGGTATATGCGAAGCACTAGAGCAAAAATTATCCAACTCAAAAGATATAAGTGAAGCACATAGAGTGTTCTAATAAATTTCAATTCATGTGTGTCTCTCCAAAAAGGTGTGTACATCCAGGATTATTGTGGTAAACTAAAAAGAAAAGACTCAAATCATACAAGACGCTCCAAGCAAAACACATATCATGTGGCTAATAAAAATATAGCTCCAAGTAAAGTTACCGATGGACGAAGACGAAAGAGGGGATGCCTTCCGGGGCATCCCCAAGCTTAGGCTTTTGGCTTGTCCTTGGATTTTACCTTGGGGTGACTTGTGCATCCCCAAGCTTAGGCTCTTGCCAATCCTTGTTCCATAATCCATCAAATCTTTACCCAAAACTTGAAAACTTCACAACACAAAACTTAAAGGAAAATCTCGTGAGCTCCGTTAGTAAAAGAAAACAAACCACCACTTCAAGGTACTGTAATGAACTCATTATTTATTTATATTTGTGTTAAACCTACTATATTCCAACTTTTCTATGGTTCATAAACTCTATTACTAGCCATAGATTCATCAAAATAAGCAAACA
The DNA here is from genome assembly GCF_003073215.2 of Triticum urartu. Classification (NCBI taxonomy): domain Eukaryota; kingdom Viridiplantae; phylum Streptophyta; class Magnoliopsida; order Poales; family Poaceae; genus Triticum; species Triticum urartu. The sequence continues at coordinate 508,681,819 of NC_053027.1, read as the reverse complement.
ACACATGAAAAACAGAATCTGTCAAAAACAGAATAGTCTGTAGTAATCTGCAGGTTTCGAATACTTCTGGAACCCCAAAAATTCTAAAATAAATTGCTTAACGTGAGGAATTTATCTATTAATCATCTGAAAAAAGAATTAACTAAATAGTTCTCTCCAGTAAAAAAATGGCAGCAAATCTCGTGAGCGCTAAAGTTTATGTTTTATACAGCAAGATCGCAAAGACTTTCCCCAAGTCTTCCCAAAGGTTCTACTTGGCACAAACACTAATTAAAAGCATAAGACCACATCTAAAAAGAGGCTAGATGAAGTATTTATTGAATAACAGCATGGCAAAATATTGGGTTGTCTCCCAACAAGCGCTTTTCTTTAAAGCCTTATAGCTAGGCATAAGATTTTTCAACGATGCTCACATGAAAGACAAGAATTGAACCACAAAGAGAGCATCATAAGACACGTGACAAACACATCTAAGTCTAACATACTTCATATGCATAGACATCTTATAGGAAAACAAATTATCAAGGCAAGCAAAAACTAGCATATGCAAGGAAGCGGAAAGAAACAATAGCAATCTTAACATAACAAGAGGTAATTTAGTAACATGAAAATTTCTACCACCATATTTTCCTCTCTCATAACAATTGCATGTGGGATCATAAGAAAATTCAACAATATAGCTATCACAAAACGTATTCTTAACAAGATCCACATGTATGCAAAGTTGACACTCTTCCAAAATAGTGGGATTAACATTAACTAAAGTCATGACCTCTCCATACCCACTTTTATTAAAAACTTCATAAGATTGAACATTCTCCAAATATGTGGGATCTAAAGTTGACAATCTTCCAAACCCACTTTCAATATTATTGCAAACATTATTATCAATATCATATTCATCATGGGGCTTAAAAAAATTTTCAAGATCATAAGAAGAATCACCCCAATTGTCGGGGGTTTGGTGCGACATATGCCAACGGATGGCTTATCATGGTGGGGGAAAGTAGAACATCGCCGGTGCCTGGAAACGGGATGAGGCGAAGACATTCACGCCGGCGAATCTTACCCAGCTTCGGGGCTCTCCGGGGAGATAATACCCCTACTGCTGCTCTGCGGGGTCTCTGCATGATCACTATGGTCAAGTGTTTACACAGTTGCTCCTTGAGCTGCGTCTGGTGGTAGAAGAGGGCAAGGCTAGCTCTCTCCTTCTATCTGGTGTGGTGTAGAACTACTGGGATCCAACCCTTTGCATGGGTGCCCTGGGGGGTTTATATAGGCCTACCCCCCAGGGGTACAATGGTAATTCGACTGGGCGCGGGCCCAGCCGTCAGTGCCTCCGACTTCCGACCTCTCCGCCGACTGCTGGGGCCCGCCGACTGGTGGGCCCCGCCGACTGGTCTGGTACAGAGCCGATAGGCCGCGTCCGCCGCGGGCGGGTCTTGCCGGCTGCTGATTACTGTAGCCGTGCTCCTGATGACACAAGCTTGGTCATGGGGTCGTGGCAACAGCCCCGCCGCCTGGCGTGCGATCACTGTGGCCACTCCCCATCTCTTCTTGATTAATGGCGCGTGGGCCCCGAGGGAGGGCTCGGCCGACTCCCTCGGGCCGACTCCCGACGGGTCCGACTGGCGGTTCTCCCGCCATCTCCCGAGGTCTCGCTAACTAGTGGGCCCCGCGGCCTCCAGGCCATACAGACAAGCCGTCGTGGGCGCAGGACCCGGTACAGTGGTGCTGATGTCAGGGCCGGCCGGGCAACAGTGCCACGCCGCAGGGAGATCTTCCCAAGTACGGCGTGATGTAGCCATGCCTGCCCTTGGTAAGGGGCGGGGAGTGGGCTTCATTGTAGCCACGCCCCTGCCCCGTCCCCTTCGATGAGGTCACGGTTTGTTGGAGTCGCCGGCCGACTCCCCAAAGCCGGCTTCTCTGGAAGTCACCCCTGGGACTCGGCCGTGAGCGGGCAGTCGGCCGCCTGCCGTAGACTCCCCAGGAGGTGGCTCTTCGCCCTGTGGTCTTGGGGGGCGCAGCCTGCCCTGATGTCTTGAAAGGTCATGGGGCTCGGGTTGGCCTACCCGTGGCCCATTGCTCCGACAGTAGTCCCCAAAGCTGGTGAGGCACCGCGGACGATCGGCCGAGAAGCCTCAGCAGTTTCTCTTTCCGGGTGCTCAACACATGGTCTTGATTGACTTCTGCCGGGCTGACTAGAAGGAGTCGGACTCGCCCAACTCAGACTCACTCAATTCTGACTTGCTCAGTAGTTCGAACGTCGCGGCGGGATTTCAGGTGGCGTGCTAGCTAAGCTTCCAGGCCGCCGCCCGTTCTTGGCCTGTCACGCGAGGGCACGTGGCCAGGCCGTCCTGCCAGCCCACGCGCGTGATGGGACAGGCCTGTAAGCGGGGCCCGCCACTACCGTGCCTCGGCGCCCGAGCGGATCCGCTGCGGCCCTGGTGAACGGTTGGGATTCCCATGAAGTTACTGCGCACAGTAACTTTACGTGGATCGTGGGGGTCGTGGGGTTGCGGGCGCAGTAAATCCCCACGTCCGCCCCCTCGGCTTCGCAGCCCACGGGGCTATAAGTAGGGGGAAGAAGGGGGCACGCGCGCCCCTCCTTCCCACTACCCCTTGCCTTCTTCCTCCTCGCAGCTCCTCACTCTCCTGCTTCCTCTTCTCTTCTCCACTCTGCCGCACGCCCAGCTCCGGCGAACGCTGTGGTGACAGCTCGCGATGAGTTCTTCCTCCGCTGCCGCGCCTCCCCAGTGCGCTCCGGCACCTGGGACGGCTCCGAAGTCCACGAAGACCATATCGAGTTCCTCCGCCGGACCCGTCGGCTTCCCGGCGAAGATCGCATGCAGGTGCGTCTTGCGCCGGCGGGGGGGATTTCCCTCGCCCCATAGGAGGGCGAGCGGGGCATCTTCCGCTCGCACTGCCTGCATGGGCTGGGGCTGCCGGCGAGCAGCTTTTTCCGGTCGTTCATGGAGTTCTATGGCCTCCAGCCGCACCACCTCACCCCCAACACAGTGGTGCTGCTGTCCGCCTTCGTGGCTCTGTGCGAAGGCTTCCTCGGAGTCCTCCCCACCCTCGAGCTCTGGGGAGAGTTCTTCTTCTCCAAGCTCGGCACTCAGGCCGCGGGCGTGCCGGCTCAGTGCAGCGCCTTCACCGCCATGCGAAGGACAGGAGCCGACAACCACTTCCCCTCCATCTTGCTGTTGAAGTTGGTGAAGATGTGGCAGAGGTCCTACTTCTATGTCAGGAACGTTGCCACGAGGGGCGACTTGGTTAATCTGCCGGCTTTCGAAGCCGGCCCGCCGGCTGGCAGACTGCCCAACTGGTCGTACCGGGCCAGGTTGCTGACGCCTGCGGGAGCCGGCGCCATCACGCGACTCCGAGTGCTGACGCGGTCGGAGGGACTGACTGGTCCGGACCTGCTGGCCGCCTTTGTCTCGCGCCGAGTTCTCCCACTCCAAGGCCGCCCTCACATGATATGCCAGATGAGCGGGGGGCCGTGACCCGAGTCGGATGTGCACCAAGGACATGCCTCACGAAGAGGTGGCCCTTATGGTGAACTACCTCTCAGACAGCAGGCTCCCGGAGGACTGGCGATTCGGCAAGGAGACATACTCTCGCGCCAACCCCCCGCCCGTGGTGAGTCGCTTTTCTTTTCTTTCTTTGGATTGTCTTCTTCTTGCGAGTTTTGTTCTGATCAGTCTGCTTTGGTTAGAATCCCCTTCTTCCCCCACCAGCCGACACCTCGGGGCCGGCCCGTGAGTTCGTCGCCGACCGGGCGGAGAGCGACGTCGACGACCCCGATCTGGGGGCGGCGGCTCTAGAAGACGACGCCGAGGGAGGAGGAGGGACGACAGGCGACTTCAGGCCCTTGGCTACCTTCGCCGACTGGCCTGAAGACGACGCCGAGGGAGGAGTCGCCCCTCGCCATCGGCCAGGAGCCAGCCAGCTGGGCGCGGGCTCTTCTGCCGCGTTGGGCGCTCCAGGCGGCGGGAAGAAGCGTCGGGTTGTGCCGACTTTGTTCGGCAGCCAGCCGAAGAAGCCCAAGGGCTCGGCTGCGGCGACCCGGCAGGTCGAGGCAGCCGCGAAGGCCATCCGCTTCCGTAAGGAAGTGAAGAAGCCGCCGTTGGTCTCTACGTAAGTATTCTGTCTTCAAAGTTTATTCTTTCTTCGTGTTTTGTCTGAGTCTCTGCTCGCCCCTCTTTCTTCAGGGCTCCCCTCTCTCTTGAGCGGGTCGCCGCCGCCTCCATCATGGGGTCAGCGCAGACGCCCGCCACCACCCGGCGGATAGACCCCGCTGCCGACCTCCGGGAGGTGACGGAGCGGAATGCGCAGGAGAAGCGCAACAAAGAAGAAGCCCTCCACCTGGAGAAGGCGGAGGCCGACAGGACGGAGGCCTCCGCTAAGAAAAAACTAGCGGAGGCCAAAGCCGCCGCCGCGGCGATGCAGCAGGCTGAGGAAGCCGCATGCCGCCAGTCGGCCTTGCTTGTTACCCCGCTGAACTCTGCACCGCCGCCCCCGGAGTTCACGGGGCAGACTGGAGAAGCCGGCGGGGAGAACCTCGTCGAGGAGAGGGAAGGCAGCGAGCCCTCTACTCCGGGAGTGAATGTTTCGCCGCCGCCTCCGTCGCCGTCTAAAGGCGTGCAAGGCGAGCAGCCAGCGGACCCTCCGGTGCCGCTGACCGAAGACGCGGCCGTGGCGAGGCTACTCCTCCAGGTCGGCTCGCCAGCGCGCCGTCGTCTGGAGAAGGCGACTTCGGCACCCCACCCCCTAGAAGCCGGGACCGCCAGCTCGGCGGCTCCAGACGCCGAAGCTACGAGCGCCGCACCTGTTGGGTGGGTGCGAGGAGGCGGCACAGGGCCGCTGAACCAGGCGCTCCTGGACGTCCAGGCGAAGCTCCGCGCTGAGGGCGACGCCCTCCAGAGTTGCACCAAGGCGTTCCTAGCATCGCGGGCAACCGTCCGGGTATGTTTTTTCTTTGGGCCTTTGTTTTTCTTGTTCCTCTCTGTGGGGGCGCGCCAGCGCACCCATTGGGTGTAGTCCCCGAGTTTCGGGCCGGCTGCTGAGCAGGCGGCCCGGAACTCCAATTGATGAACTTCTGGGTACTAACTTTGTCTGAAATTCTTGTTGCAGGATTACCACAACCTCCGCGTTACTGCCTTCAACCGTAATGTTGAAGAGCTGGGCAAGCGGACCGCCGACTTGGCGGAGAGCCGGAGTAAGTCCTTCCCTCTTTTTTCTTCTCTGCGGGGGCGCGCTAGCGCACCCGCGGGCTGTAGTCCCCGAGATTCGGGCCGACTGCTGAGCAGTCGGGCCGGATCTCCCCGGTGACCTACTTTATTGATGACTGTTGTCTTTCTTCCTTTCCTTCAGGAGCCAACGCTGCTCTTCAATAGCAGCTGAGCAAAGCCAACTCCGCCCTGCTCGCCAAAGGGAAGGAGTGTAGTAGGCTCGCCACAGAGCGCGATCTGCTGGCCACTCAGTTGGCAGAGCAGAAGGAGCTGCTTGCGAAGTCGCAGAGGAAGGCGGAGGAGACGGAAACCGCCCTCTTGGCCGAGTTCACGAGTGAGCGCTCCTCTTGGTCTGATAAGGAGGCGTTGCTGTCCTCCGGCTTCTACGAGATTGAAGACATCGTTGATGGTGAGTCTCCTTATTTTCTTTCTTCGAGCTGTGGACTTAGATCGTGCTGACTCCTGGTTTTTGACTTGCTTTTTCGTTTCTTCGTGTCTTTTGCAGACTTCTTCCCTAGGCAGTCGCAAGCCGCTATCCAAGCCATCGAGGCCGATCGTGAAAGTCAGAGGGCGGAGGGCGCGGAGATCGCCGCCGATGCCCCTCGAACTCTTGATGAGCACATCTTGAGCATCGAGGCTCGCCTCCGACCGGCTCACCGGATGCTGCGCCGGCTTCAGCGCGTCGGTGCCCAGGCGATTTCCGCCCTTTGGCTGGATATGCAGGCTCCGCGCACCCCCAGCCTGACGGCCAACTGGTTGGAGGTCGCGGCTGGTCGCCTCGAGGCCTGGAAGGGCTCTTCGGCCTGGGCTGGAGCGCGCCGGGCCTTGGAGTTCATCAAGGCGTGGTACCCGGGGATGGATCTAGACCGGTTGGACACGCTTCGGTCGGAGGCCCAGCCGGAGCTGGCGGCTGCGGAAGACGCCCTCGTCAAGCGTGCTGTGGCGATCGCCGAGTACACCGACACGAGCATCTTTGTCCCCGAGCGGTCTGAAGACGGCGAGGAGGTACCGCCGGAGTGGTTTGGGATGAACCCAGACTACGGCGAAGACTCGGCGGAGGTGATTGGCTACAACGTCGAGGAGGAGGACGAGGCGGAGGATGAGGGCGAGGCGGAGGCACCAGAAGACGGAGCAGAGGGCCAGCCTCAGCCCGCCCGCGCCTCCAGCAACGAGCCGCGTGCAACCGACCCGACTGCTGCCAGAGGCGATCAAGCCGAGACTAGCCGGCCGACCGCCCCGACGCCTGACGCTGGCGCCTCCTCCGACCCCCTGAATCAGTCTGCCGCCTCCTAAGCTGCCGCTGTGTCTTTTGTTTTATCTGCTTCAGTAGTCTTTTAAAGAACTTGTTAATTCGCACAATTCCACCCGCGGGGTGTATTTTGAACCTCTACTCGACAATTCGTCCAAGGGCCTATGTTATATATATATATATGTATATATATATATATATCTTTTCTTGCTCATTGTTCTTTTGGCTGTTTTCCTTTGCCGCTTTCTCTTAGTTGCCTGCCTTACCAATCGGATAGCCGCTCTGCGGACTGTTGCTGGATCAAGTGCTAGGCTGCTTTGGGAAAGCAAGTACTTAGCCGATTTCAAGATTGTTTGAGCAAGTTGGATAGAAAACGACAATCCAACTGTCCGAGTCAGTTTGCGAGAAAGGCTAGAAGTCGTCTTGAGCTATGTTTTACGCTTTGAGTCCTTAGCCATTTTTCGTGCAAGCACCCATTCTACCTTACCTCTGCCCACCGTACAGTCGCTCTACGAGCCGCGGCTTCTGGCAGAAGACGGCTTAGGTGTTACACACTACTTGTCCGACTGCAGGAAGCATTTCATAGTGCAAGGCGGCAAGTCTCCGGGCCGACTTGTCGAGCCCGGTGCCAAGCGGCATGACAAAGAGTAACATACTTGTAGGCATAATTTTTATCGTACAGACAAAAGAGGGCAGTCCCCGAGCTCGTCTCGAGGGGCCCGAAGTCTTGGTACTTTAATACAAAAGGTAGCGTGGTACATACTGCATCAACTGTAAAATCTTCGGAGAAGATTTTCATTCCATGGCCACTCTCTCTCCTTGCCGGAGTCGTCCCTCTTGCGTGCTCGGGGCTTCTGAGCATCGATCAGGTAGTAGGAATCGTTGCCTAGTACTTTGCTGATGATGAAAGGGCCTTCCCAAGGCGGCGACAGCTTGTGCTGGCCGGCTGTTCGCTGGATCAGCCGGAGCACAAGGTCGCCTTCTTGGAAAGATCTTGGCCTGACCTTCCTGTTGTGGTATCGGCGTAGGCTCTGCTGGTAGATGCTGGACCGGCTGAGTGCCAACAACCGGCCCTCCTCCAGCAAATCGACGCCGTCTTGTCGTGCTTCTTCTGCTTCCTCCTCGGTGTACCTGGTGACTCGTGGGGAGTCGAATTCTATGTCCGTTGGGATGACGGCTTCGGCACCATAGACGAGGAAGAAGGGTGTGAAGCCGGTTGACTTGTTTGGAGTCGTGCACAGACTCCAGAGGACGGCTGGCAGCTCGTCGAGCCAGCAGCCAGCCGAGCGCTCCAGAGGCTCGATCAAACGAGGCTTGATGCCGGACAGGATGAGGCCATTTGCCCGCTCCACTTGGCCGTTTGACCGCGGATGGGCGACGGACGCTAGGTCCAGTCGGATGCCCTATGTTGCGCAAAAACGGGCCAAGGCGCCTTTGGCAAAGTTTGTGCCGTTGTCGGTGATGATGCTGTGTGGTATGCCGTACCGAATTGTGATATCGATGATGAAGGTCACGGCAGTCGGACCGTTCAGTTTCTTAATTGGCTTCACTTCCACCCACTTGGTGAACTTGTACAGTGCGACAAGTAGGTGAGTTAAACCACCTCGTGCTATCTTGAATGGTCCCACCATGTCTAGACCCCAAACTGCGAAAGGCCAAGCAATGGGGATGGTCTTGAGCGCGGAAGCCGGCTGGTGCGGTTTGGAGCTGAACTGCTGGCACCCTTTGCATTTTTGGACCAACTCCTTGGCCTCTTCCAAGGCAGTCGGCCAAAAGAAACCATGCCGAAAAGCTTTGGCGACGAGTGCTCTTGAAGCCGCATGGTGGCCGCATTTGCCTTGATGGATGTCTTTGAGGATCGCCTGGCCTTGCTCTGGCTCTACGCAGCGCTGGTAGACACCAGTGACGCTGCGCCTGACCAGCTCTCTGTTGATTATGGTATAGGCTGCCGCCCGGCGTTGTACTTGCCAAGCTGAGGTCTCATCAGTTGGTAGCTCTTTGTTCACCAGGAATTTGACAATGGGCTGGGCCCATGAGGGTGCTGCTATTTCTTCGACTACCAGCTGCGACTTGGACGAGGGCGGCTGGGCTGGGAGGCGGCGGGCTGGAGTCAACAGCCGCTTGCTGGGCTGATGAAGTCCCCAGGCCGACTGGCGCGGTCCTTGGGCCGAGTTCTGGAATCTTCGAGTCCGTCACCACAGTCCCCGGGCCGGGCTCGACTGTGGCAGCTTTGGAGTCACCCGCCAAAGTCCCCGTTCCGACTGCCGGAGCTCTGGAGTCAGATCCGCCGTCTTCGGGAGGAGCCGACACAAAAATGGAGTCTGATTCTGGTGAAGGCTTGACAGACGGCTTGAGGAGGCGTTGAAGGGCGACGCCAGATGGTATTTCTTGGCGGGGAGAGCCGATTCGTGCCAAGGCGTCTGCTTGGTCATTGTCGTTTCTTGGCACATGGAGGAACTCGCACCCTTCGAAATACCCGCTGAGTTGCTGCATGAGGAAACAGTAGCTCGCCATGTTTGCGTCTTTCGCGTCCCAGTCGCCAGATGACTGCTGGACCACTAAGTCCGAGTCGCCATACCACAAGATCCGGCGGATGCCCAGTTCTTTGGCAAGCCGGAGCCCGTGAATGAGCGCCTCGTACTCGGCCACGTTGTTGGAGGCGGCAAAATGGATTTGCAGTGCATATTTGAGTTTGTCGCCTTTGGGAGAGGTGAGGACGACGCCGGCTCCCAAGCCGGTGCGCATCTTGGAGCCATCGAAGTGCATCAGCCAATGGGTGGAGTCAGGCGCTGGAGGCAGGTACTGGGTCTCGGCCCAGTCGACGAGGAAGTCGGCCAGTGCTTGTGATTTGATAGCGGTGTGGGGCTGGTAGTAGATGGTGTAAGGAGCCAGCTCTATGGCCCACTCGGCCACTCGACCATAGGCATCTCGGCTACCGATGATCTCGGCAAGTGCAGCCGTGCAGACCACTGTGATTGGATGCTCTTGAAAGTAAGGCTTCAATTTCTTGGCAGCAAAGTGCACGCCATAGCACATCTTCTGGTAGTGGGGGTAGTTCTGCTTGGAGGTCGACAGTACCTCGCTCAGGTAATATACTGGTCTCTGGAAAGGTAGCGCCTTGCCTTCCTCCTTGCGCTCTACTACAATGACTGTGCTGACTACTCGGCTGGTGGCGGCGATGTACAGGAGCATAGGTTCCTTGGGAGTCGGAGCCGCCAGGACAGGTGGAGTAGTCAGCATATTCTTCAACTGGTGGAAAGCTTCGTCCGCCTTATTGTTCCACTCGAAAAAAGTGGTCTTCTTCATGAGTTGGTATAAGGGGAGAGCTTTCTCGCCCAGCCGACTGATGAATCGGCTGATGGACACCAAGCAGCCGGTGAACTTCTGCACATCCAGCAGTCGGCTGGGTACCTCCATTCTCTCGATGGCCTTGATTTTTACTGGTTTGCATTCTATACCGCGTTCAGAGACCAGGAAACCTAGCAGCTGGCCGGCCGGTACTCCGAAGACACACTTCTCGGGGTTGAGCTTGATCTGGAACCGGCGCAGGTTCTCAAAGGTCTCCTTGAGGTCTTCTAGGAGTGTTCCTCGCTTTTCCGTCTTCACCACCACGTCGTCCACGTAAACGTGGGCGTTCCTGCCGAGCTGCTTGAGGAGGCACTTCTGCATGCAACGCTGAAAGGTGGCGCCGTCATTCCTTAAGCCGAACGTCATGGTGAGGTAGCAGAATGCTCCAAACGGCGTGATGAAGGCGGTCTTCAATCTGTCAGCCGGATTCAGCTTGATCTAGTGATATCCTGAGTATGCATCCAAGAAGCTCAACAACTCACATCCAGCTGTGGAGTCTATCACCTGGTCAATTCTTGGTAGAGCAAATGGGTCCTTGGGGCAGGCCTTGTTGAGGCTCGTGTAGTTAATACACATTCGCCATTGCTTGTTCTTCTTTAGCACCAGGACCGGATTTGCCAGCCACTCCGGGAAGAAAACTTCCATAATGAAGTCGGCTGCTAGGAGTCGGGCTATCTCTTCTCCGACAACTCTCCTCTTCTCTTCTGATAAGTGGCGCAGGGGCTGCCTGACCGGCTTTGCATCAGATCGGACATCTAACTTGTGCTCGGCGAAATTCGTCGGTACACCTGGCATGTGCTTGGGAGACCATGCGAAGATGTCCCAATTCTCACGGAGGAAATCGACGAGCTCGCCTTCCTATTTGCAGTCGAGGTTTGCACCTACGACGGCGTACCTCTCTGGGCGCTCCGGATCCAAGGGTATCTTCTTTGTCTCTTTGGCCGGCTTGAACGAACCTTCAGCTTCCGACTCCTTCGGGTCGGGCGATATCTCCGGCTGCTTGCCGGCCATCGCCACAACTCGTTCAAGGAATCGCTTCTCGGCTGCAATCACCAGGGACTCGGCCAGCCGACTGCTCTCGGCCGCGCAAGCGGACGACTTCCGATAGTCGCCGGCCACAGTCAGAATTCCCCTGGAACTGGGCATCTTCATCTTGAGGTAGGCGTACTGGAGGACCGCCATGAACTTGGCCAAGGCGGGCCGGCCAAGTAGCGCATGGTATGGGCTCTCAAGGTCCACTACCTCAAACCAAACAGACTCTCTTCGGAAGTGATCTTTGTCCCCAAAGAGGACGTCAATCAGGATCTTGCCAATTGATGAGCAGGAAAGCCTAGGAACAATGCCGTGGAACACAATCCAGCTGTTCTGAAGCTGTCTCTGCTTGATTCCTAACTTCTCCATGGTGTCTTTGTACAGGATATTGATGCTGCTGCCCCCATCTATCAGAACTCGCGAAAAACGCGCGGCCCGTTTGTCCGTGGCAAAGGTGGCGTCCAGGACCAAGGCGTAGGAGCCCGGACTCGGCATCACTTCTGGGTGGTCAGCCCTGTTCCAGCTGATGGGCCTCTCAGACCAATGCATGAACTCTGGCGTCTCTGAGGCTACTGTGTTCACCTCTTGTCGCTGCAGCCGCCTGCTGCGTCGATCTTCAGCCACACTAGTGAACACCACGTAGGCTCTGTGCTCTTCAGGGTATTCGTCTTGTACTGCGCCGACTGGCCTAACTGCTGGCTGCTGGGGCGGAGGTGGAGGCGGCTGCCCAGCAGGCGGGGGGGGCAGGAGGCCGTCTCCCTTTGCGATCCTGGTGAGCCAGTGGCACTTCCGGGTGGTGTGATTTGACGGCTTCACACCGCTGTGGAACTTGCAAGGTCCATCCAAGGTCTGCTCGTAGGAGAAGGCCGGCAACCAGTTCGGCTTGCCGCCTTTCTGTCGCTTGGGCGGAGGCTGCTCTTCTGGCTGCTCGGCTTCAACGGTCGCGACCTGCCGGCTGCTGGAAGCCGGCTGCAGGGCCTTGCGCTTGTTGTCGCCCTACTGTTGTCACAGGCCGACGTCTGCCGCTGGAGTTCTTGGAGTCGGAGGAGCTACTTTGCCAGTCGTGCTGATTTGAATTCCTGTCTTCATGGAGGAGTCGGCCATAGCGTACTTGTCCGCTATGATCAGCAACTCGTCGAGGGTTTCTGGCTCGTCGCAGAGGAGCTTGTGCTTGAGGAGGGGGCCTTCTCGGCACCCGGCTCTGAAGTACTCGATGGCATGCACCTCGTGCACGCCCTCGCAGGAGTTCTGGAGCTCAGCCCAACGCGTGAGGTAGTCGCGAGTCGACTCGTCAGGACCTTGCACGCACAAGGAGAGCTGACGCGCTTGGGAGGACGCTTGTACGTGCTGGTGAAGTTGCGGACGAATGCTTCAGTGAAGTCGACCCAGCTATTGATGCTGTGGGGCTTTAGGCTATTCAGCCATGTCCGGGCTGTGCCCTGGAGCATGAGCGGAACGTACTGTACGGTGACACGCTTGTTGCCGTTTGCTATGCTGACAGTCGTGGAATAGTCAACTAGCTAGTCTTCCGGCTTCACGGAGCCGGTATACTTGGGTGTGTCTCTTGGGAGCGTGAACCCTCTGGGAAAGGGCTCGTCCTGAATGCGGGGCCCGAAACAAGGCGGACCCAGCTCGTCTTCTTCTTCCAGCGCCAGGGACCGGTGAAGTCGGTCGATCCGGTGGCGGGCGTCATTCTCTCCAACTCCCTCTCGGCGGCCAAGGCGGTCACCGATAGTCGGATGGTCAACAGGCGGCGGGGAGACTCGCCTCTCCTTGCGGGAAGGGGGAGGCGGACAGTCGTCCCGTCATTCCACTGCTCTCGGGCGGCCGTCTCGGTCGCGCTCTATGGTAATCCGAGTCCGACTGTGGCTGACAGCCGGCTCCTTGTCCTTTCTTCCTCGGGCACCGCTAGTCGGCGTCCGAGACGTCGCGCCTTGATCTCGGTGCGGGTCGTCGTTTGGCCGCTGCGGTGCCTCCATGCGGCAGCCGGCCTCGTTCTGCACGGCGGCCGCGTCGAGGAGCCGCTGGACTCGCTCCATCATGAGACGGCGTTCTTCGCCCTCGAAATTGTCCAGCTCATTCGCCGCTGCCTGGGCGGCTCGGATGTTCTCCGCCGATGTAGCGTACACGGGGAAGCTAGCCCCAAACAAGCTGGTGATGGCTACGCCACGCTGCTAGACCGTGCCAAGGCGGCTGGGCCCTGCCGGAGCCGGCGAGCCGCCAACGGTGCGATCCATCTCCCGCTGGTAAGCTTCTGATAGGCGTCTCATGATGGCCAGCTTCTTCGCGCCTTCGACGACCTGAAGGCGGCGCGCTTCTAACGTCTCTGTGTTAGCATCTTCCAGAATGGGTGCAGCTAGGTCTTGCAGCACCGCGCCGAGTGGATCGGGCGCCCCTCCGCCAGGGAACTCGTCATGACAGATGACTAGCACCTCAGTGACGGTGCTTCCGTCGCTCTCTGCGTGGGGGAGAGGTTCGTCGTAGACCACCACGTTGGTGGGGAACGCGTCGACCGACGCGGTGTCAGAGTCGACCAGCATCGGGTCGGTGGAGCCTACAGACTCCAAGTCTACGGCAGGCTCGCCGGAAACGTGGAGTTGATCGAGGAGGCCCGTGAGGAGGTTTTCGGGGCCGCCTGCGCCTATGTCGGACGTAGGTTCGTCGGAGAGGCGAACCTCGCCGACAAGTTCGGCCAAGGAGCTGGCTGCGCAGGCGATCTCAACGCCGCGCAGCGCATCGATGCAAACTTCGCCTGGCGTGCCTGGCTGGCTGCGCTCGCCAGGGAGGAAAAGGTTTCCCGTCCAGAACAGATCTCCGGACGGCGGTGCACCATGCCCCACGGTGGGCGCCAAATGTCGGGGGTTTGGTGCGACATATGCCAACGGATGGCTTATCAGGGCGGGGGCGAGTAGAACATCGCCGGTGCCTGGAAACGGGATGAGGCGAAGACATGCACGCCGGCGAATCTTACCCAGCTTCGGGGCTCTCCGGGGAGATAATACCCCTACTGCTGCTCTGCGGGGTCTTCGCATGATCACTATGGTCAAGTGTTTACACAGTTGCTCCTTGAGCTGCGTCTGGTGGTAGAAGAGGGCAAGGCTAGCTCTCTCCTTCTATCTGGTGTGGTGTAGAACTACTGGGATCCAACCCATTGCATGGGTGCCCTGGGGGGTTTATATAGGCCTACCCCCCCCAGGGGTACAATGGTAATTCGACTGGGCGCGGGCCCAGCCGTCAGTGCCTCCGACCTCCGACCTCTCTGCCGACTGCTGGGGCCCGCCGACTGGTGGGCCCCGCCGACTGGTCTGGTACGGAGCCGACAGGCCGCGTCCGCCGTGGGCGGGTCTTGCCGGCTGCTAATTACTGTAGTCGTGCTCCTGATGACGCAAGCTTGGTCATGGGGTCGTGGCAACAGCCCCGCCGCCTGGCGGGCGATCACTGTGGCCACTCCCCATCTCTTCTTGGTTAATGGCGCGTGGGCCCCGGGCCAACTCCCGACGGGTCCGACTGGCGGTTCTCCCGCCGTATCCCGAGGTCTCGCTGACTGGTGGGCCCCGTGACCTCCAGGCCGTACAGACAAGCCGTCATGGGCACAGGACCCGGTACAGTGGTGCTGATGTCAGGGCCGGCCGGGCAACAGTGCCACGCCGCAGGGAGATCTTCCCAAGTACGGCGTGCTGTAGCCATGCCTGCCCTTGGTAAGGGGCGGGGAGTGGGCTTCATTGTAGCCACGCCCCTGCCCCGTCCCCTTCGATGAGGTCACGGTTTGTTGGAATCACCGACCGACTCCCCAAAGCCGGCTTCTCTAGAAGTCGCCCCTAGGACTCGGCCGTGAGCGGGCAGTCGGCCGCCTGCCGTAGACTCCCCAGGAGGCGGCTCTTCGCCCTGTGGTCTTGAGGGGCGCAGCCTGCCCTGATGTCTTGAAAGGCCCATTACTCCGACACCAATCATGATCATTGCAACAAGTAGTAGACATAGTAAAACTAGCATCCCCAAGCTTAGGGTTTTGCATATCATTAACACAACTGACATTAAGAGAATTTATGATAATATCATTACAATCATTCTTTTCATCGAAGGAACTATCAAGTATGGGTGCAATAGCAACGATCTCATGTTTAACATAAGGAACTATAGCAAACTCATCTTCATAAATATTGGCATCATGGCCACAAGAATAGCAAGCATCATGTTCATCAAGGGATATTTCAATCAAATCATCGGAATTATAATTATCTATAGATTCATGCATATCATTATTTTCTTCAGAAGCAACGGTCATTCTTACAATAAATTCTTTGACATAGACATTATGAGCATAGTTTTCAAAGCAATATTTAAGTATGTCAAAATTTTCAGATTCGTAGAGAGTAACATCATACTTTTCAATCAAAGAAGCAACTTCATAAGCACCCTTAAAAGCAACAAATTCTTCAATTTGTTCGATATCGTAGTAACTATAAACACCCTTTGCATAAGAAGATAATATTTCATTATCATTAAACTCACATAGGTAGGGGAGGTGTTTTTTAGGGTTCTTAGAGCAACAGGTAAAATCACAAATTTCACAAAGATTCCAAGCATAACATAGCAATCTGTTTATTCGATCCCATAAGAGTCTCCCTTTTTCAGACAAATGGTGACGCTCAAAATGAGCATGCTCATCTAAAGATTTCCCATCAACTAGGCTAGTTGGGTTTTCAGCACGAGCGCATAAGGATCGAAGATGATCCAAGTAGAACACTTTAAGTGGATCCATATCAATAGATTTTTAGCAAGAAAAGATGCAAGAAAATAGAAGGCACATGGAAACACAAAGAAAGATACATATGGAAAGAAGGCGGATAGAATAAAGGGCGAAAATAACGGCAAAGGTGAAGTGGGGGAGAGGAAAACGAGAGGCAAATGGGAAATAATGTAATGCGAGGGATAAGAGTTTGTGATGGGTACTTGGTATGTCTTGACTTGTGCGTAGACTTCCCGGCAACAGCGCCAGAATCCTTCTTGCTGCCTCTTGCACACTGCGTTGGTTTTCCCTTGAAGAGGAAAGGGTGATGCAGCAAAGTAGCGTAAGTATTTCCCTCAGTTTTTGAGAACCAAGGTATCAATCCAGTAGGAGGCCACACGCAAGTCCCTCGTACCTACACAAACAAATAAGAACCTCGCAACCAACGCGATAAAGGGGTTGTCAATCCCTTCACGGTCACTTACGAGAGTGAGATACGATAGAGATAATAATGATAAGATAAATATTTTTGGTATTTTTATGATATAGATTGAAAGTAAAGATTGCAAAGTAAAATAGATTGGAAACTTATATGATGGAAAGTAGACCCGTGGGCCATAGGTTTCACTAGTGGCTTCTCTCAAGATAGCATAAGTATTATGGTGGGTGAACAAATTACCGTCGAGCAATTGATAGAAAAGCGAATAATTATGAGAATATCTAGCATGATCATGTATATAGGCATCACGTCCGTGACAAGTAGACTGACTCCTGCCTGCATCTACTACTATTACTCCACACATCGACCGCTATCCAGCATGCATCTAGAGTATTAAGTTCATAAGAACAGAGTAACACATTAGGTAAGATGACATGATGTAGAGGGATAAACTCAAGCAATATGATATAAACCCCATCTTTTTATCCTCAATGGCAATAATACAATACGTGTCGTTTCCCTTTCTGTCACTGGGATCGAGCACTGCAAGATTGAACCCAAAGCTAAGAACTTCTCCCATTGCAAGAAAGATCAATCTAGTAGCCCAAACCAAACTAACAATTCGAAGAGACTTGCAAAGATAACCAATCATGCATAAAAGATTTCAGAGAAGAATCAAATATTGTTCATAGATAGACTTGATCATAAACCCACATTTCATTGGATCTTGACAAACACACCGCAAAAGAGTTACATCGAATAGATCTCCAAGAAGATCGAGGAGAACTTTGTATTGAGATTCAAAGATAGAGAAGAAGCCATCTAGATAATAACTATGGACCCGAAGGTCTAAAGTAAACTACTCACACATCATCGGAGGGGCCATGGAGTTGATGTAGAGGCCCTCCGTGATCAATGCCCCCTCCGACGGAGCTCCGGAAAAGGCCCCAATATGGGATCTCTTGGGTACAGAAGGTTGCGGCGGTGGAAATACGGTTTTGTGGTGCTCCTGGATGTTTTCGGGGTATGTGAACATATATAGGAGGAAGAAGTAGGTCGGTTGAGCCACGAGGGGGGAGGGCGCGCCCAGGGAGGATAGGCGCGCCCCCTGTGTCATGGACACCTCCTTCGTTTCTTGACGTCCACTCCAAGACCTTGGATCACGTTTGTTCCAAAAATCACGCTCCCAAAGGTTTCATTCCGTTTGGACTCCGTTTGATATTCCATTTCTTAGAAATACAGAAGTAGGCAAAAAACAGCATTTTGCACTGGGCCTTGGTTAATAGGTTAGTCCCAATAATAATATAAAAGTGTAAAATAAAGCCCATTAACATCAAAAACATATAATATAATAGCATGGAGCAATCAAAAATTATAGATACATTGGAGACGTATCAATGGTACACTTTCTAAGGAAACAACCTTAAGTCCATAGTATCAATTTTATTGGAAAAAATTCAAAGATCACTATTGGAGGTTTTGAATTTCCTCTTCCTACTGTCAAGAAGAAATATGATATTCTTATTGTGGGGGATGTTGGGGAACGTAGTAATTTCAAAAAAATTCCTACGCACACGCAAGATCATGGTGATGCATAGCAACCAGAGGGGAGAGTGTCGTCCACGTACCCTCGTAGACCGTTAAGAGGAAGCGTTATAACAACGCGCTTGATGTAGTCGTAGGTCTTCACGGTCGACTGATCCTCAGCACCGAACGTACAGCACCTTCGTGTTTAGCACACATTCAGCTCGGTGACATCCCGCGAACTCACGATCCAGTAGAGCTCGAGGGAGAGTTTAGTTAGCATGACAGCCTGGTGACGATGTTTGATGAAGGTACCGACGCAAGGCTTCGCCTAAGCACCGCTACGATATGACCGAGGTGGATTATGGTGGAGGGGGGCACCGCACACAGCTAAGAGATCAATGGATCAATTGTTGTGTCTTTGGGGTGCCCCCTGCCCCCGTATATAAAGGGGGAGGAGGAGACGGCCGGCCAAGGGAGAGGTGTGCCCAAAGGGGGGCAATCCTACTCCAAGTAGGTTTGCCCCTCCCTTTCCTATTCCAAGAAGGAGAAGGGGAATGAGGAGGTGGAGAGAAGGAAGGAGAGGGGGGCCGCCGCCCCTTCCCCTTGTCCAATTCGGATTGGGGCAAGGGGGGCCGCGCGCCACCTCCTGGCTGCCCTCTCTCTTCTCCACTAAGGCCCATAAGTTCCAATAGCTTCCCGGGGGGTTCCGGTAACCCCCGGTACTTCGGTATATGTCTGAAACCTCCCGGAACCCTTCCGGTGTCTGAACATAGTCATCCAATATATCGATCTTTACATCTCGACCATTTCGAGACTCCTCATCATGTCCGTGATCATATCCGGGACTTCGAACTACCTTTGGTACATCAAAACAGAAAAACTCATAATACCGATCGTCACAGAACTTTAAGCGTGCGGACCCTACGGGTTCGAGAACTATGCAGACATGACCGAGACACGTCTCCGGTCAATAACCGATAGCAGAACCTGGATGCTCATATTGGTTCCTACATATTATACGAAGATCTTTATCGGTCAAACCGCATAACAATATACGTTGTTCCCTTTGTCATCGGTATGTTACTTTCCCGAGATTTGATCGTCGGTATCTCAATACCTAGTTCAATATCGTTACTGGTAAGTCTCCTCACTCATTCCGTAATGTATCATCTCGCAACTAATTCATTAGTCACATTGCTTGCAAGTCTTATAGTGATGTGCATTGCCGAGAGGGCCCAGAGATACCTCTCCGACAATCGGAGTGACAAATCCTATTCTTGATCTATGCCAACTTCACGAACACCATCGGAGACACCTGTAGAGCACCTTTATAATCACCCAGTTACATTGTGACGTTTGGTAGCACACAAAGTGTTCCTCCGATATTCGGGAGTTGCATAATCTCATAGTCATAGGAACATGTATAAGTCATGAAGAAAGCAATAGCAGTAAACTAAAACGATCAAGTTCTAAGCTAACGAAATGGGTCAAGTTAATCACATTATTCTCCTAATGATGTGATCCCGTTGATCAAATGACAACTCATGTCTATGGCTAGGAAACTCAACCATCTTTGTGAAGGAAATATGCCCTAGAGGCAATAATAAAGTTATTATTTATTTCCTTATATCATGATAAATGTTTATTATTCATGCTAGAATTGTATTAACCGGAAACATAATACATGTGTGAATACATAGACAAACTTAGTGTCACTAGTATGCCTCTACTTAACTAGCTCGTTAATCAAAGATGGTTATGTTTCCTAACCATGAACAAAGTGTTGTTATTTGATTAACGAGGTCACATCATTAGTTGAATGATCTGATTGACATGACCCATTCCATTAGCTTAGCACCCGATCGTTTAGTATGTTGCTATTGCTTTCTTCATGACTTATACATGTTCCTATGACTATGAGATTATGCAACTCCCGTTTGCCGGAGGAACACTTTTTGTGCTACCAAACGTCACAACGTAACTGGGTGATTATAAAGGAGCTCTTCAGGTGTCTCCAATGGTAGATGTTGGGTTGGCGTATTTCGAGAATAGGATTTGTCTCTCCGATTGTCGGAGAGGTATCTCTGGGCCCTCTCGGTAATGCACATCACATAAGCCTTGCAAGCATTGCAACTAATGAGTTAGTTGCGGGATGATGTATTACGGAACGAGTAAAGAGACTTGCCAGTAACGATATTGAACTAGGTATTGGATACCGACGATCGAATCTCGGGCAAGTAACATATAGATGACAAAGGGAACAACGTATGTTGTTATGCGGTCTGACCGATAAAGATCTTCGTAGAATATGTAGGAGCCAATATGGGCATCGAGGTCCCGCTATTGGTTATTGACCGAAGACGTGTCTCGGTCATGTCTACATTGTTCTTGAACCGTAGGGTCCACACACTTAACATTACGATGACAGTTATTATGAGTTTATGCATTTTGATGTACTGAAGATTGTTCGGAATCCCGGATGTGATCATGGACATGACGAGGAGTCTCGAAATGGTCGAGACATAAAGGTTGATATATTGGAAGCCTATGTTTGGATATCGGAAGTGTTCCGGGTGAAATCGGGATTTTACCGGAGTACCGGGAGGTTACCGGAACCCCCGGGAACTATATGGGCCTTAGTGGGCTTTAGTGGAAAGGAGAAAGGGGCAGCCCAAGGTGGCCGCGCGCCTCCCCCCTCCCCTAGTCCTATTAGGACAAGGAGAGGTGGCCGGCCCCCTCTCTCTCTTTCCCCCCCTCGAGGAATCCTATTCCAACTAGGATTGGGGGGAATCCTACTCCCAAAGGGAGTAGGACTCCCTTGGCGCGCCCTCCTTGGCCAGCCGCCCCCTCCTCCTTGGCTCCTTTATATACGGAGGCAGGGGGGCACCCTAGGACACACAAGTTGATCCTTGAGATCGTTCCTTAGCCGTGTGCGGTGCCCCCTGCCACCATATTCCACCTCAATCATATTGTAGCGGTGCTTAGGCGAAGCCCTGCGACACTAGAACATCAAGATCGTCACCACGCCGTCGTGCTGACGGAACTCCTCCCCGACGCTTTGCTGGATCGGAGCCCGGGGATCGTCATCGAGCTGTACGTGTGCTAAGAACTTGGAGGTGCCGGAGTAACGGTACTTGGATCGGTCGGATCGGGAAGACGTATGACTACTTCCTCTACGTTGCGTCAACGCTTCCGCAGTCGGTCTGCATAGGTACGTAGACAACACTCTCCCCTCTCGTTGCTATGCATCACCATGATCTTGCGTGTGCGTAGGAAATTTTTTGAAATTACTGCGTTCCCCAACAGTGGCATCCGAGCCTAGGTTTTATATGTTGATGTTATATGCACGAGTAGAACACAAGTGAGTTGTGGGCGATATAAGTCATACTGCCTACCAGCATGTCATACTTTGGTTCAGCGGTATTGTTGGACGACACGACCCGGACCAACATTATGCGTACGCTTACGCGAGACCGGTTCCCCCGGCGTGCTTTGCACATAGGTGGCTTGCGGGCGACAGTCTCTCCAACTTTAGTTGAACCGAGTGTGGCTACGCCCGGTCCTTGCGAAGGTTAAAACGGAGTCTATTTGACAAACTATCGTTGTGGTTTTGATGCGTAGGTGAGATTGGTTCTTGCTTAAGCCCGTAGCAGCCACGTAAAACTTGCAACAACAAAGTAGAGGACATCTAACTTGTTTTTGCAGGGCATGTTGTGATGTGATATGGTCAAGGCATGATGATGAATTTTATTGTATGAGATGATCATGTTTTGTAACCGAGTTATCGGCAACTGGCAGGAGCCATATGGTTGTCGCTTTATTGTATGCAATGCAATCGCGATGTAATGCTTTAATTTATCACTAAGCGGTAGCGATAGTCGTGGTAGCATAAGATTGGCGAGACGACAATAATGCTACGATGGAGATCAAGGTGTCGCGCCGGTGACGATGGTGATCATGACGGTGCTCCGGAGATGGAGATCACAAGCACAAGATGATGATGGCCATATCATATCACTTATATTGATTGCATGTGATGTTTATCTTTTTATGCATCTTATCTTGCTTTGATTGACGGTAGCATTATAAGATGATCTCTCACTAAATTATCAAGAAGTGTACTCCTTGAGTATGCACCGTTGCCAAAGTTCGTCGTGCCCAGACACCACGTGATGATCGGGTGTGATAAGCTCTACGTCCATCTACAATGGGTGCAAGCCAGTTTTTGCACACGCAGAATACTCAGGTTAAACTTGATGAGCCTAGCATATGCAGATATGGCCTCGGAACACAGAGACCGAAAGGTCGAGCGTGAATCATATAGTAGATATGATCAACATAACGATGTTCACCATTGAAAACTACTCCATCTCACGTGATGATCGGTTATGGTTTAGTTGATTTGGATCACGTGATCACTTAGAGGATTAGAGGGATGTCTATCTAAGTGGGAGTTCTTAAGTAATTTGATTAATTGAACTTAAACTTATCATGAACTTAGTACCTGATAGTATCTTGCTTGTTTATGTTGATCGTAGATAGATGGCTCGTGCTGTTGTTCCATTGAATTTTAATGCGTTCCTTGAGAAAGCAAAGTTGAAAGATGATGGTAGCAATTACACGGACTGGGTCCGTAACTTGAGGATTATCCTCATTGCTGCTCAGAAGAATTACATCCTGGAAGCACCGCTGGGTGCCAGGCCTGCTGCTGGAGCAACACTAGATGTTATGAACGTCTGGCAGAGCAAAGCTAATGACTACTCGATAGTTCAGTGTGCCATGCTTTACGGCTTAGAATCGGGACTTCAACGACGTTTTGAACGTCATGGAGCATATGAGATGTTCCAGGAGTTGAAGTTAATATTTCAAGCAAATGCCCGGATTGAGAGATATGAAGTCTCCAATAAGTTCTATAGCTGCAAGATGGAGGAGAACAGTTCTGTCAGTGAGCATATACTCAAAATGTCTGGGTATAATAATCACTTGATTCAGATGGGAGTTAATCTTCCAGATGATTGCGTCATTGACAGAATTCTCCAATCACTGCCACCAAGCTACAAGAGCTTCATGATGAACTATAATATGCAAGGGATGAACAAGACTATTCCCGAGCTCTTCGCAATGCTGAAAGCTGCGGAGGTAGAAATCAAGAACGAGCATCAAGTGTTGATGGTTAACAAGACCACTAGTTTCAAGAAAAAAGGCAAAGGGAAGAAGAAGGGGAACTTCAAAAAGAACAGCAAGCAAGTTGCTGCTCAGGAGAAGAAACCCAAGTCTGGACCTAAGCCTGAAACTGAGTGCTTCTACTGGAAGCAGACTGGTCACTGGAAGCGGAACTGCCCCAAGTATTTGGCGGATAAGAAGGATAGCAAGGTGAACAAAGGTATATGTGATATACATGTTATTGATGTGTACCTTACTAGAGCTCGCAGTAGCACCTGGGTATTTGATACTGGTTCTGTTGCTAATATTTGCAACTCGAAACAGGGACTACGGATTAAGCAAACACTGGCAAAGGACGAGGTGATGATGCGCGTGGGAAACGGTTCCAAAGTCGATGTGATCGCGGTCGGCACGCTACCTCTACATCTACCTTCGGGATTAGTATTAGACCTAAATAATTGTTATTTGGTGCCTGCATTGAGCATGAACATTATATCTGGATCTTGTTTGATGCGAGACGGTTATTCATTTAAATCAGAGAATAATGGTTGTTCTATTTATATGAGTAATATCTTTTATGGTCATGCACCTTTGCAATGTGGTCTATTTTTGATGAATCTCGATAGTAGTAACACACATATTCATAATGTTGAAGCCAAAAGATGCAGAGTTGATAATGACAGTGCAACTTATTTATGGCACTGTCGTTTAGGTCATATCGGTATAAAGCGCATGAAGAAACTCCATACTGATGGACTTTTGGATCCACTTGATTATGAATCACTTGGTACTTGCGAACCGTGCCTCATGGGCAAGATGACTAAAACACCATTCTCCGGTACTATGGAGAGAGCAACAGATTTGTTGGAGATCATACATACATCTTATTGAGGCTCGTGGTGGATATCATTATTTTCTCACCTTCACAGATGACTTAAGCAGATATGGGTATATCTACTTAATGAAACATAAGTCTGAAACATTTGAAAAGTTCAAAGAATTTCAGAGTGAAGTTGAAAATCATCGTAACAAGAAAATAAAGTTTCTGCGAACTGATCCTGGAGGAGAATATTTGAGTTACGAGTTTGGTGTACATTTGAAAAATTGTGGAATAGTTTCGCAACTCACGCCACCCGGAACACCACAGCGCAATGGTGTTTCCGAACGTCGTAATCGTACTTTACTAGATATGGTGCAATCTATGATGTCTCTTACTGATTTACCGCTATCGTTTTGGGGTTATGCTTTAGAGACGGCCGCATTCACGTTAAATAGGGCACCATCAAAATCCGTTGAGACGACGCCTTATGAACTGTGGTTTGGCAAGAAACCAAAGTTGTCGTTTCTTAAAGTTTGGGGCTGCGATGCTTATGTGAAAAAGCTTCAACCTGATAAGCTCGAACCCAAATCGGAGAAATGTGTCTTCATAGGATACCCAAAGGAGACTGTAGGGTACACCTTCTATCACAGATCCGAAGGCAAGACATTCGTTGCTAAGAATGGATCCTTTCTAGAGAAGGAGTTTCTCTCGAAAGAAGTGAGTGGGAGGAAAGTAGAACTTGACGAGGTAACTGTACCTGCTCCCTTATTGGAAAGTAGTACATCACAGAAAACTGTTTCTGCGACACCTATACCAATTAGTGAGGAAGCTAATGATGATGATCATGAAACTTCAGGACAAGATACTACTGAACCTCGTAGATCAACCAGAGCGAGATCCGCACCAGAGTGGTACGGTAATCCTGTTCTAGAAGTCATGCTACTAGATCATGATGAACCTACGAACTATGAAGAAGCGATGGTGAGCCCAGATTCCGCAAAGTGGCTTGAAGCCATGAAATCTGAGATGGGATCCATGTATGAGAACAAAGTATGGACTTTGGTTGACTTGCCCGATGATCGGCAAGCAATTGAGAATAAATGGATCTTCAAGAAGAAGACTGACGCTGATGGTAATGTTACTGTCTACAAAGCTCGACTTGTCGCAAAAGGTTTTCGACAAGTTCAGGGAGTTGACTACGATGAGACCTTCTCACCCGTAGAGATGCTTAAGTCTGTCCGAATCATGTTAGCAATTGCCGCATTTTATGATTATGAAATTTGGCAGATGGATGTCAAAACTGCATTCCTGAATGGATTTCTGGAAGAAGAGTTGTATATGATGCAACCAGAAGGTTTTGTCAATCCAAAGGGAGCTAACAAAGTGTGCAAGCTCCAGCGATCCATTTATGGACTGGTGCAAGCCTCTCGGAGTTGGAATAAACGTTTCGATAGTGTGATCAAAGCATTTGGTTTTATACAGACTTTTGGAGAAGCCTGTATTTAAAAGAAAGTGAGTGGGAGCTCTGTAGCATTTCTGATATTATATGTAGATGACATATTACTGATTGGAAATGATATAGAATTTCTGGATAGCATAAAGGGATACTTGAATAAGAGTTTTTCAATGAAAGACCTCGGTGAAGCTGCTTATATATTAGGCATTAAGATCTATAGAGATAGATCAAGACGCCTAATTGGACTTTCACAAAGCACATACCTTGACAAAGTTTTGAAAAAGTTCAAAATGGATCAAGCAAAGAAAGGGTTCTTGCCTGTGTTACAAGGTGTGAAATTGAGTAAAACTCAAAACCCCGGCCACTTCAGAAGATAGAGAGAAAATGAAAGATGTTCCCTATGCTTCAGCCATAGGCTCTATCATGTATGCAATGCTGTGTACCAGACCTGATGTGTGCCTTGCTATAAGTTTAGCAGGGAGGTACCAAAGTAATCCAGGAGTGGATCACTGGACAGCGGTCAAGAACATCTTGAAATACCTGAAAAGGACTAAGGATATGTTTCTCATATATGGAGGTGACAAAGAGCTCACCGTAAGAGGTTACGTTGATGCAAGCTTTGACACTGATCCGGACGATTCTAAATCGCAAACCGGATACGTGTTTACATTAAACGGTGGAGCTGTTAGTTGGTGCAGTTCTAAACAAAGCGTCGTAGCGGGATCTACATGTGAAGCGGAGTACATAGCTGCTTCGGAAGCAGCGAACGAAGGAGTCTGGATGAAGGAGTTCATATCCGATCTAGGTGTCATACCTAGTGCATCGGGTCCAATGAAAATCTTTTGTGACAATACTGGTGCAATTGCCTTGGCAAAGGAATCCAGATTTCACAAGAGGACCAAGCACATCAAGAGACGCTTCAATTCCATCCGGGATCTAGTCCAGGTGGGAGACATAGAGATTTGCAAGATACATACGGATCTGAATGTTGCAGACCCGTTGACTAAGCCTCTTCCACGAGCAAAACATGATCAGCACCAAGGCTCCATGGGTGTTAGAATCATTACTGTGTAATCTAGATTATTGACTCTAGTGCAAGTGGGAGACTGAAGGAAATATGCCCTAGAGGCAATAATAAAGTTATTATTTATTTCCTTATATCATGATAAATGTTTATTATTCATGCTAGAATTGTATTAACCAGAAACATAGTACATGTGTGAATACATAGACAAACTTAGTGTCACTAGTATGCCTCTACTTGACTAGCTCGTTAATCAAAGTATGACATGCTGATATATTGGAAGCCTATGTTTGGATATCGGAAGTGTTCCGGGTGAAATCGGGATTTTACCGGAGTACCGGGTGGTTACCGGAACCCCCCGGGAACAATATGGGCCTTAGTGGGCTTTAGTGGAAAGGAGAAAGGGGCAGCTCAAGGTGGCCGCGTGCCTCCCCCCTCCCCTAGTCCTATTAGGACAAGGAGAGGTGGCCGGCCCCCTCTCTCTCTTTCCCCCCTCGAGGAATCCTATTCCAACTAGGATTGGGGGGGAATCCTACTCCCAGAGGGAGTAGGACTCCCTTGGCGCGCCCTCCTTGGCCGGCCGCCCCCTCCCCCTTGGCTCCTTTATATACGGAGGCAGGGGGCACCCTAGGACACACAAGTTGATCCTTGAGATCATTCCTTAGCCGTGTGCGGTGCCCCCTGCCACCATATTCCACCTCGATCATATTGTAGTGGGGCTTAGGCGAAGCCCTGCGACAGTAGAACATCAAGATCGTCACCACGCCGTCGTATCGTCATCACCCTGCTTCCAATATATCAGCATGTCATACTTTGATCAACGAGCTAGTCAAGTAGAGGCATACTAGTGACACTACGTTTGTCTATGTATTCACACATGTATTATGTTTCCGGTTAATACAATTCTAGAATGAATAACAAACATTTATCATGATACGAGGAAATAAATAATAACTTTATTATAGCCTCTAGGGCATATTTCCTTCAGTCTCCCACTTGCACTAGAGTCAATAATCTAGATTACACAGTAATGATTCTAACACCCATGGAGTCTTGGTGTTGATCATGTTTTGCTCGTGGAATAGGCTTAGTCAACGGGTCTGCAACATTCAGATTTGTATGTATCTTGCAAATCTCTATGTCTCCCACCTGGACTTGAACCCGGATGGAATTGAAGCGTCTCTTGATGTGCTTGGTTCTCTTGTGAAATCTGGATTCCTTTGCCAAGGCAATTGCACCAGTATTGTCACAAAACATTTTCATTGGACCTGATGCACTAGGTATGACACCTAGACCGGATATGAACTCCTTCATCCAGACTCCTTCATTTGCTGCTTCCAAAGCAGCTATGTACTCCGCTTCACACGTAGATCCCGCCACGACGCTTTGTTTAGAACTGCACCAACTGACAGCTCCACCGTTCAATATAAACACGTATCCGGTTTGCGATTTATAATCGTCCAGATCGGTGTCAAAGCTTACATCGACGTAACCATTTATGACGAGCTCTTTGTCACCTCCATAAACGAGAAACATATCCTTAGTCCTCTTTAGGTACTTCAGGATGTTCTTGACTGTTGTCCAGTGATCCACTCCTGGATTACTTTGGTACCTCCCTGCTAAACTAATAGCAAGGCACACATCAGGTCTGGTACACAGCATTGCATACATGATAGAGCCTATGGCTGAAGCATAGGGAACACTTTTCATTTTCTCTCTATCTTCTGTAGTGGTCGGGCATTGAGTCTGACTCAACTTCACACCTTGTAACATAGGCAAGAACCCTTTCTTTTCTTGATCCATTTTGAACCTTTTCAAAACTTTATCAAGGTATGTACTTTGTGAAAGTCCAATTAAGTGTCTCGATCTATCTCTATAGATCTTGATGCCCAATATGCAAGCAGTCTCACCGAGGTCTTCCATTGAAAAACTCTTATTCAAGTATCCTTTTATGCTATCCAGAAATTCTATATCATTTCCAATCAACAATATGTCATCCACATATAATATTAGAAATGCTATAGAGCTCCCACTCACTTTCTTGTAAATACAGGCTTCTCCAAAAGTCTGCATAAAACCATATGCTTTGATCACACTATCAAAATGTTTATTCCAACTCCGAGAGGCTTGCACCTGTCCATAAATGGATCGCTGGAGCTTGCACACTTTGTTAGTACCCTTTGGATCGATAAAACCTTCAGGTTGCATCATATACAACTCTCCTTCCAGAAATCCATTCAGGAATGCAGTCTTGACATCCATTTGCCAAATTTCATAATCATAAAATGCGGCAATTGCTAACATGATTCGGACGGACTTAAGCACCGCTATGGGTGAGAAGGTCTCATCGTAGTCAACTCCCTGAACTTGTCGAAAACCTTTTGCAACAAGTCGAGCTTTGTAGACAGTAATGTTACCATCATCGTCAGTCTTCTTCTTGAAGATCCATTTATTCTCGATGGCTTGCCGATCATTGGGCAAGTCAATCAAAGTCCAAACTTTGTTCTCATACATGGATCCCATCTCAGATTTCATGGCTTCAAGCCATTTTTCGGAATTTGGGCTCATCATTGCTTCCTCATAGTTCGTAGGCTTGTCATGGTCAAGTAACATGACCCCCAAAACAGGATTACCGTACCACTCTGGTGCGGATCTTACTCTGGTTGACCTACCAGGTTCGGTAGTAACATGATCTGAAGTTTCATGATCAACATCATTAGCTTCCTCACTAATTGGTGTAGGTGTCACAGAAACCGGTTTCTGTGATGAACTACTTTCCAATAAGGGAGCATGTACAGTTACCTCATCAAGTTCTACTTTCCTCCCACTCACTTATTTCGAGAGAAACTCCTTCTCTAGAAAGGATCCATCATTAGCAACGAATGTCTTGCCTTCGGATCTGTGATAGAAGGTGCACCCAATAGTTTCCTTTGGGTATCCTATGAAGACACATTTCTCCGATTTGGGTTCGAGTGTATAAGGTTGAGGCTTTTTCACATAAGCATCACAGCCCCAAACTTTAAGAAACGACAACTTTGGTTTCTTGCCAAACCACAATTCGTAAGGCGCCATCTCAACGGATTTTGATGGTGCCCTATTTAACGTGAATGCAGCTGTCTCTAAAGCACAACCCCAAAATGATAGCAGTAAATCAGTAAGAGACATCATAGATCGCACCATATCTAGTAAAGTACGATTACGACGTTCAGACACACCATTGCGCTGTGGTGTTCCGGGTGGCGTGAGTTGCGAAACTATTCCACATTGTTTCAAATGTAGACCAAACTTGTAACTCAAATATTCTCCTCCACGATCAGATCATAGAAACTTTATTTTCTTGTTACGATGATTTTCCACTTCACTTTGAAATTCTTTGAACTTTTCAAATGTTTTAGACTTATGTTTCATTAAGTAGATATACCCATATCTGCTCAAATCATCTGTGCCGCGAGCCTCAATATTCATTGGACCACATACATCAGTATGTATGATTTCCATCAAATCCGTTGCTCGTTGTTCCGGAGAACGGCGTTTTAGTCATCTTGCCCATGAGGCATGGTTCGCAAGTACCAAGTGATTCATAATCAAGTGATTCCAAAAGTCCATCTGTATGGAGTTTCTTCATGCTCTTTACACCAATATGACCCAAACGGCAGTGCGACAAATAAGTTGCACTATCATTATCAACTCTACATCTTTTGGCTTCAACATTATGAATATGTGTATCACTACTATCGAGATTCAACACAAATATACCACTCTTCAAGGGTGCATGACCATAAAAGATATTACTCATATAAATAGAACAACCATTATTCTCAGATTTAAATGAATAACCGTCTCGCATCAAACAAGATCCAGATATAATGTTCATGCTTAACGCTGGCACCAAATAACAATTATTTAGGTCTAAAACTAATCCCGAAGGTAGATGTAGAGGTAGCGTGCTAACGGCGATCACATCGACTTTGGAACCATTTCCTACGCGCGTTGTCACCTCGTCCTTAGCCAGTCTTCGCTTAATCCGTAGTCCCTGTTTCGAGTTGGAAATATTAGTAACAGAACCAGTATCAAATACCCATGTGCTACTGCGAGCTCTAGTAAGGTACACATCAATAACATGTATATCACATATACCTTTGTTCACCTTGCCATCCTTCTTATCCGCCAAATACTTGGGGCAGTTCCGCATCCAGTGACCAGTCCCTTTGCAGTAGAAGCACTCAGTCTCAGGCTTAGGTCCAGACTTGGGTTTCTTCTTTTGAGCAGAAACTTGTTTGTCGTTCTTCTTGAAGTTCCCTTTCTTCTTCCCTTTACCCTTTTTCTTGAAACTGGTGGTCTTGTTTACCATCAACACTTGATGCTCCTTCTTGATTTCTACCTCCGCAGCCTTTAGCATTGCGAAGAGCTCGGGAATCGTCTTATCCATCCCTTGCATATTATAGTTCATCACGAAGTTCTTGTAGCTTGGTGGCAGTGATTGAAGAACTCTGTCGATGACACTATCAACCGGAAGGTTAACTCCCAGCTGAGTCAAGTGGTTATGGTACCCAGACATTCTGAGTATATGTGCACTGACAGAACTATTCTCCTCCATCTTGCAGCTGTAGAACTTATTGGAGACTTCATATCTCTCAATCTGGGCATTTGCTTGAAATATTAACTTCAACTCCTGGAACATCTCATATGCTCCATGACATTCAAAATGCCGTTGAAGTCCCGGTTCTAAGCCGTAAAGCATGGCACACTGAACTATCGAGTAGTCATCAGCTTTGCTCTGCCAGACATTCATAACATCTGGCGTTGCTCCTGCAGTGAATTTGGCACCTAGTGGTGCTTCCAGGACGTAATTCTTCTGTGCAGCAATGAGGATAATCCTCAAATTACGGACCCAGTCTATGTAATTGCTACCATCATCGTTCAACTTTGCTTTCTCAAGGAACGCACTAAAATTCAACGGAACAACAGCACGAGCCATCTATCTACAATAACATAGACAAGCAAAATACTATCAGGTACTAAGTTCATGATAAATTTAAGTTCAATTAATCATATTACTTAAAAACTCCCACTTAGATAGACATCCCTCTAATCATCTAAGTGATCACGTGATCCATATCAACTAAACCATAACCGGTCATCACGTGAAATGAAGTAGTTTTTAATGGTGAACATCAATATGTTGATCATATCTACTATATGATTCATGCTCGACCTTTCGGTCTCAGTGTTCCAGGCTATATCTGCATATGCTAGGCTCGTCAAGTTTAACCTGAGTATTCTGCGTGTGTAAAATTGTCTTACACCCGTTGTAGATGAATGTTGAGCTTATCACACCTGATCATCACGTGGTGTCTCGGCACGACGAACTTTGGCAATGGTGCATACTCAGGGAGAACACTTTTACCTTGAAATTTAGTGAGAAATGATCTTATAATGCTACCGTCAAACAAAGCAGAATAAGATGCATAAAGGATAAACATCACATGCAATGAATATAAGTTATATGGCCATCATCATCTTGTGTCTTTGATCTCCATCTCCAAAGCACTGTCATGATCACCATTGTCACTGGTGCGACACCTTGATCTCCATCGTAGCATCGTTGTCGTCTCGCCAACTATTGCTTCTACGACTATCGCTACCGCTTAGTGATAAAGTAAAGCAATTTCATGGCGATTGCATTGCATACAATAAAGCGACAACCATATGGCTCCTGCCAGTTGCCGATAACTCGGTTACAAAACATGATCATCTCATAGAATAAAGTATAGCATCATGCCTTGACCATATCACATCACAACATGCCCTGCAAAAACAAGTTAGATGTCCTCTACTTTGTTGTTGCAAGTTTTACGTGGCTGCTACGGGCTGAGCAAGAACCGTTCTTACCTACGCATCAAAACCACAATGATAGTTTGTCAAGTTCGTGTTGTTTTAACCTTCTCAAGGACCGGGCGTAGCCACACTCGGTTCAACTAAAGTTGGAGAAACTGACACCCGCCAGCCACCTGTGTGCAAAGCACGTCGGTAGAACCGGTCTCGCATAAACGTACGCGTAATGTCGGCCCGGGCCGCTTCATCCAACAATACCGCCGAACCAAAGTATGACATGCTGGTAAGCAGTATGACTTATATCGCCCACAACTCACTTGTGTTGTACTCGTGCATATAACATCTACGCATAAAACTAGGCTCGGATGCCACTGTTGGGGAACGTAGTAATTTCATAAAAAATCCTACGCACATGCAGGATCATGGTGATGCATAGAAATGAGAGGGGAGAGAGTCGTCTACGTACCCTCGTAGACCGTTAGTCGTACGTCTTTACGATCGACCGATCCTCAGTACCGAATGCACAGCACCTCCGCGTTCCGCACACATTCAGCTCGGTGACGTCCCGCGAACTCACGATCCAGTAGAGCTCGGGGAAGAGTTTCGTCAGCACGACGGCGTGGTGACGATGCTTGATGAAACTGCCGACGCAGGGCTTCGCCTAAGCACTGCTACGATATGACCGAGGTGGATTAAGGTGGAGGGGGCACCGCACACGGCTAAGAGATCAACATATCAATTGTTGTGTCTTTGGGGTGCTCCCCTGCCCCCGTATATAAAGGGGGGAGGAGGAGAGGGCAGGCCAAGGGAGAGGCGCGCCCAAAGGAGGGGCAATCCTACTCCAAGTAGGTTTGCCCCCTCCCTTTCCTATTCCAAGAAGGAGAAGGGGGAAGGAGGAGGTGGGGAGAAGGAAGGAGAGGGGGGCCGCCGTCCCTTCCCCTTATCCAATTCGGATTGGGGCAAGGAGGGCCGTGCGCCACCTCCTGGCTGCCCTCTCTCTTCTCCACTAAGGCCCATAAGGCCTAATAGCTTCCCGGGGGGTTCTGGTAACCCCCGGTACTCCGGTATATGTCTGAAACCTCCCGGAACCCTTCCGGCGTCCGTACATAGTCATCCAATATATTGATCTTTACGCCTCGACCATTTCGAGACTCCTCGTCATGTCTGTGATCATATCTGGGACTCCGAACTACCTTCATTACATCAAAACACGAAAACTCATAATACCGATTGTCACAGAACTTTAAGCGTGCGGACCCTACGTGTTCGAGAACTATGCAGGCATGACCGAGACATGTCTCCAGTCAATAACCAATAGTGGAACTGATAACCCACAAGTATAGGGGATCACAACAGTTTTTGAAAAGTAAGAGTGTCGAACCCAACGAGGAGCTAAAGGCAGAACAAATATTCCCTCAAGTTCTATCAACCACCGATACAACTCTACGCACGCTTGACGTTCGCTTTACCTAGAACAAGTATGAAACTAGAAGTACTTTGTAGGTGTTGTTGGATAGGTTTGCAAGATAATAAAGAGCAAGTAAATAAAAGGTAGGGGCTGTTGTAAGTAAAGAAGCAATTAAGTAAATATAGCGAGTGTGGAAAAGTGGTGGTAGGAGTTGCGAAATTGCCCCTAAGCAATTGACTACTTTACTAGACCGATAGCAAGTATTATGTGGGAGAGGCCACTGCTAGCATGTCATCCCTGACTTGGAATTCTATGCACTTATGATTGGAACTATTAGCAAGCGTCCTCAACTACTAACGTTCATTAAGGTTAAACCCAACCATAGCATTAAGATATATTGGTCCCCCTTCAATCCCGTATGCATCAATTTCTATGCTGGGTTGAAGCTTCTGTCACTCTTGCCCTCCAATACATAGTCCTATCAACATACAACTAACCCTATGGTGTGATCCACGTGCTCTCCCATATGATGGGCACCAAAGGACAACAACATAACCACAAGCAAATTAAATCAATCATAGCAATTCATCAACCACCGATAGGACAACGAAAATCTACTCAGACATCATAGGATGGCAACACATCATTGGATAATAATATGAAGCATAAAGCACCATGTTCAAGTAGAGGGTACAGCGGGTTGCGGGAGAGTGGACCGCTGTAGATAGAGGGGGGAAGGTGATGGAGATGTTGATGAAGATGGCGGAGGTGCTGGTGTAGATCGCGGTGATGATGATGATGGCCACGGCAGCGTTCCGGCGCCACCGGAAGAGAAGGGGAGAGGGGGGCCCTTCGTCTTCTTCTTCCTTGACCTCCTCCCTAGATGGGAGAAGGGTTTCCCCTCTGGTCCTTGGCCTCCATGGCATGGGAGGGGCGAGAGCCCCTCCGAGATTGGATCTGTCTCTCTGTCTCTCTCTGTTTCTGCGTTCTTCGATTCTACCCTTTCACCGTTTCTTATATTCCCGGAGATCCGTAACTCCGATTGGGCTGAAATTTTAACACGATCTCTATCCGAATATTAGCTTTCTTGCGGCGAAAGAAGGGCACCAACTGCCTCACGGGGTGGCCACGAGGGTCAGGGGCGCGCCCCCTGCCTCGTGGCCCCCTCGGGCATCGTCTCGCGTGGATTTTTCTTTCCAAAAATCATATATATTCCAAAATAAATCTCCATCAGTTTTTATCCTGTTTGGACTCCGTTTGATATGGATATTCTGCGAAACAAAAAACATGCAACAAACAGGAACTGGCACTGGGCACTAGATCAATATGGTAGTCACAAAAATAGTATAAAAAGTTGCCAAAAGTATATGAAAGTTGTAGAATATTGGCATGGAACAATCAAAAATTATAGATACGACGGAGACGTATCAGCATCCCCAAGCTCAATTCCTGCTTGTCCTCGAGTAGGTAAATGATAAAAAATATAATTTTTGATGTGGAATGCTACCTAGCATAATCTTGATCACATATCTAATCATGGCATGAATATTAAGATACGAGTGATTCAAAGCAATAGTCTATCATTTGACATTAAGATAATAATACTTCAAGCA
Organism: Triticum urartu; assembly: GCF_003073215.2. Lineage (NCBI taxonomy): Eukaryota > Viridiplantae > Streptophyta > Magnoliopsida > Poales > Poaceae > Triticum > Triticum urartu. The sequence goes on along the minus strand of NC_053027.1, from coordinate 508,646,945 downwards.
TACTAATAAAGCAATCATGTCTTTTCAAAATAACATGGCCAAAGAAAGCTATCCCTACAAAATCATATAGTCTGGCTATGCTCCATCTTCACCACACAGAATATTCACTTAGCACAACCCCGATGACAAGCCAAGCAGTTGTTTCATACTTTTGACGTTCTCAAACCTTTTCAACTTTCACGCAATACATGAGCGTGAGCCATGGACATAGCACTATAGGTGGAATAGAATAGTGGTTGTGGACAAGACAAAAAGGAGAAGATAGTCTCACATCAACTAGGCGTATCAACGGGCTATGGAGATGCCCATCAATAGATATCAATGTGAGTGAGTAGGGATTGCCATGCAACGGATGCACTAGAGCTATAAGTGTATGAAAGCTCAAACTGAAACTAAGTGGGTGTGCATCCAACTTGCTTGCTCATGAAGACCTCGGGCGTTTGAGGAAGCCCATCATCGGAATATACAAGCCAAGTTCTATAATGAAAATTCCCACTAGTATATGAAAGTGATAACTCAAGAGACTCTCTATATGAAGAACATAGTGCTACTTTGAAGCACAAGTGTGGTAAAAGGATAGTAACATTGTCCCTTCTCTCTTTTTATCTCATTTTTTTGTTTTGTTTTGTTTTGTTTTTTTGGTGGGCTTATTTGGCCTCTTTTTTTATTTGGGCTTCTTTGGCCTCTTTTATTTATTTTTAAAGTCCGGAGTCTCATCCCGACTTATGGGGGAATCATAGTCTCCATCATCCTTTCCTCATTGGGGCAATGCTCTAATAATGATGATCATCACACTTTTATTTACTTACAACTCAATATTACAACTCGATACTAGAACAAAGATATGAATCTATATGAATGCCTCCGGCGGTGTACCGGGATGTGCAATGATCTAGCATAGCAATGACATCAAAAAACGGACAAGCCATGAAAACATCATGCTAGCTATCTTACGATCATGCAAAGCAATGTGACAATGAATGCCCAAGTCATGTATATGATGATGATGGAAATTGCATGGCAATATATCTCGGAATGGCTATGGAAATTACATAATAGGTAGGTATGGTGGCTGTTTTGAGGAAGGTATATGATGGGTTTAAGGTACCGGCGAAAGTCACTACAAAAAAAGGACACATCCGTGACATTTTGGGCCGAACAGAAATTTTTTCTGTCATACATATGACACTTCTATGACGATAATTGTGACAAAACCCAGTATCATCATAGATGTGGTGGGCTCCTACTTCTATGACAAAAAATCATGACAGAAAATGGGCTTTTCGTCCTGGCCAGGCCGGAGACGCAGCTGCATGACATTCTTTGGGTCGTCCATGACGGAAAAAACCGTGGTAGAAGCGAGGGGAGGAAAATTTCGGGGAGTTGCCGGTTACGGTGGGAGGTCGGGGGCCGAGCGATGCACGCTTCTCTCGTACACGTACGCATGTGTGTGCGAGGCGTTGGCTCTAACTGAACCCGAGCGAGGCGTTGGTCTCTAACTAAACCCGAGCGATTGCACTACAGGCTACGCGTTACTGAACCCGAGCGATCGATCGATGGTTGTTAACTGAACCCGATCGAGCGATTCCTTCGCTACTGCTGCTAACTGAAGCCGATCGATGCTGCCTCTGGATGAACAGTGAGAGTTGCGGGGGGGTGGATGAACAGGACCCCGTGGTGTTGCCTCTGGATGAACAGGACCCCGATCGATCGAGCCGGTTGGGGCTGGATGAACAGGACCCTGTGGAGGGCTGGATGAACAGGACCACCCCGTGGAGGGCAGGATGAACAGTAGACGGTGGAGCGTAGGATGAACAGTAGCCCGTGGAGGGGTGGTTGAACAGGAGCCCGTGGAGAGGGCTGGTTGAACAGTAGCCGGTGGAGTAGCGCACGGTGGAGGCTGGATGAACAGGAGCCCGTGGATGAACAGTCGTAGGTGGAGGCTGGAGGAGGTCGACGGTGGATGAACAGTAGCTCGTGGAGGCTGGAGGGGGTCGACGGTGGAGATGAACAGTATCCCGTGGAGTCCCGTTTTGTGGCACGCCACACCCCTCCCAAGAATAGGACCCCCGTTTCGACCATAGCGCTCCAACACAAGTCCGTTTCGTCCGTTTTGCGGTACGCCACACCCCTCCCGATCAACAGGACCCCCGTTTTGACCGTAGGAGGTCCGTTTCCTCCGTTTTGCGGTACGCCAGACCCCTCATGGTGAACAGGATCCCGTTTCGAACGTGGCCGGTCGAACACAAGGCCGTTTCCTCCGTTCTGCGGTACGCCAGGCCTCGTTTCCATCGCCTGTTTCGTCCAAGCTCTCCCGATGAACACGACGCATTCCGTTGCCTCCCCATGAACACGATGACAACGTTGTTTCTCCGTTCCGACCCAGCAATGTACACGAGCCCTGGCCGTACGTATGCGCGAGTAGGCGTTTGAGACCCCGCCCGTATGTACACATACTTGGCCGTATTTTCTTTCTTGCACCCTGGCCGCTGCACGTACGTGTACATGCTACGTGCGCGCCTCTACATCGACCAGTATGTACATACACGTTCACGACCAGAATGACAACGCTACGTACGCTTCGACTAGGTGGGTCCCGACTGTCAGGCACTTCCTTGCCTGCGAAGATGTAGCTGGTTGGTCCCAGTAGTCAGGGGGCGAATCATTTTTTTTTGCCCGGACGCACTTCCTTGCATGCGAAGATGTAGCTGGTGGGTCCCGTCAGTCAGGGGGAAACGTTTTTTTGCGAAATACGATGGCCCGTCTGGTGGGTCCCGCTGTCAGGTGGAGGAATAATTATTTTGCACGTAATAAGGAGGCACTTCCTTGCTGCGGCCGTGGACCCAGCTGTCAGCCTCTCCACGTACAGTCCATGTCCGATGGAAGCCGTTCCTTGACCACATTGACCACGCCGCGCCGAGAGCACCAGGGCGGTGGACGACAGCGAGGCCTAGGAAGGGGAAGACGCGGAGCCGGGGAAGACGCGGCAGTGGATGCCCACGCGTAGAGGAGTACGAGTGCACTGGTTCGCTGCGGTGTGAGGCTGCCATCGCTGCAGAGTAACAGGGGGTGTGGGTGAGTAGAGGGATGGCCTGGCCAGCGGTGGGAGTAGTAGGGTGTGGTGAGGCCTCTGCCGCATCGCAGCCGGCCACGGGAGGCAGGAGCACGAGGCACGACCGGCGCTGGTTTGGGCGGCTGGAGCAAGAAGACCAGAGGTTGAAGAAGCACAACGGCCGTTGGATGGACATCGTACGGTCACTGGAGCTAGAATCATGCATATTGACTAAGTTGACAAAGCCCTCGTCCCCGTCAACTTAGTAGGCCCACAAGTCAGCCTGCCACTATACTGGGTCCCAGCTAACAGGGAGAGTATTCATTTTTTTGTGCGTAATAAGGAGGCACTTCCTTGCGTGCGAAGATATAGCTGGTGGTCCGAGCTGTCAGCGGCGGTAACGTTTTTTCGTGAAATACAGAGGCCCTTTCGGTGGGTCCCTGATGTCAGGTGGAGGAATCATAATTTTGCGTGTAATAAGGAGGCATTTCCTTGCGTGCGGCCGTGGACCCAGCTGTCGGCCTCTCCACGTACAGTCCACTTCAGATGCATGTCGGTCGTTGACCACGTTGACCAGGCCACGCCGAGAGCACCAGGGCGGTGGACGACGGCGAGGCCTAGGAAGGGAACGACACGGAGGTAGGGAAGACTCGGCAGTTGTTTCCAATGCGGAGGGGAGTACGACTGTACGAGGGTTTACTGGTTCGTCTACCGTCGCCGAAGAATAACAGCAGGTGTGGGTGAGTAGAGGGATGGCTAGGCCAGCGATGGGAGTACGGTGGGGCGATGAGGCCTGCGCGGCAGCACAGCCGGCCGCGGGGAGGAGGGAGCAGGCAGTCCCGCTGGCGCTTGTTTGAGCGGCTGGAGCAGGAAGAGCAGAGATTGAAGAAGCACGACGGCCGTTGGATGGACATCCAACAGTCACTGCTTGTGCGTCAACCTTTTTTTAGGAAAGCCTCAAATCTGTGGAAAACAGCATACAGCCCATCTGCCATTATTTCTAATAATTTTCAGCCCATTTTTTAATTCTTAAGGTTTTTTTTTGGAGCCCATATTCTTTTTGTTAGCATTACAGCCCAAATTGTGGCCACGGTTAAAAAATTATACGAAATTTTGCATATTTCTGTGCGGTCCAAACTGTTTTTAATCCTGAAATTTCGACTCACATTCAAACTGATTTTAAAAATAAATGTATATCAATATAAAATCAAACAAATTCTCCACGCATAAAAATTAATGTAATTTAAAATCTTGAAATGAAAAAAAAAGATATTTGAAGCTAATTGCCGGTTTGATGTTTTTTAAAAATGTACGTCCCATTTCTCATTACCGATGGGCCATTTTCTCGGCCAGCCGAATGAAAGCTCTCCTCGTCTTGAAAGATTTGCAGCCCAACAGGCCTGACAAAGCGACTTACTTGGCAAATCACAAAAAACTGGGATGTGGCCGTGGACCCAGCTGTCAGCCTCTCCACGTACAGTACTCTTCCGATGGAAGTTGTTCCTTGACCACGTTGACCACGCCGCGCCGAGAGCACCACGGCGGTGGACGACAGCGAGGCCTAGGAAGGGGACGACGCGGAGCCGGGGAAGACGCGGTAGTGGAAGCCCGCGCGGAGAGGAGTATGAGGGTTCACTAGTTCGGCTGCGGTGTGAGGCTGCCATCGCCGCAGGGCCTGGCCAGCGGTGGGAATAGTAGGGGGCGGTGAGGCCTCCGCGGCAGCACAACTGGCCACGGGAGGCAGGAGCATGCAGCACGACCGGCGCTGCTTTGGGCGGCTGGAGCAAGAAGACCAGAGGTTGAAGAAGCACTACGGCCGTTGGATGGACATCGTACGGTCACTGGAGCAAGAATTGTTCATATTGACTAAGTTGGCAAGGCCCTCCGTCCCCGTCAACTTTGTTGGCCCACAAGTCATCCTCCCATTATGGTGGGTCCCAGCTAGCAGGGGGGTATTCATTTTTTTGTGCGTAATAAGGAGGCACTTCCTTGCGTGCGAAGATATAGCTGGTGGGTCCGACATGTCAGCGGGGGGAACGATTTTCACGAAATATAGAGGCCCTTCCGGTGGGTCCCAGCTGTCAGGTGGAGGAATCATTATTTTGCGCGTACAGTCCACGGCCGATGGATGTCATTCGTTGACCAAGTTGACCAGGCTGCGCCGAGAGCACCATGGCGCTGGACGACGGCGAGGCCTAGGAAGGGAACGACACGGAGCCGGGGAAGACTCGGCAATGGTTGCCCACGCGGTGGGGAGTACGAGGGTTTACTGGTCCGGCTGTCGTCGCCGAAAAATAACAGGAGGTGTGGGTGAGTAGAGGAATGGCCTGGCCAGCAATGAAGTAGGGTGGGGCGGTGCGGCCTGTGCGGCAGCACAGCCGGCCACGGGAGGCGGGAGCAGGCAGTCCCACCGGAGCTGATTTAGGCGGCTGGAGCAAGACGATCAGATATTGAAGAAGCAGCACGGCCGTTGGATTAACATCCAACGGTCACTGCTGCTAGAATCGTTTGTGGACTGAGTTGACAAAGCCAAAGTGCACGTTAACCTAGTAGACCCACAAGTCAGCCTCCAAATCTGTCCCAAACAGCATACAGCCCAAAATTTCTAGCCAGATTCAAATTAATTTTAAATCCAAATATACCTTAATTTAAATTCAATGAAATTTTACCCGCACAAAAACAATGAAATTTAAAATATCAAAATCCGAAAGAAAACAGTATTTTGGAACTAATTGTTTGTTTGCTGTATTTTTTCATTTTACATCCCATTTATTATTACTTATAGCCCATTTCTTATTACTTATAGCCCATTTTCTAGGCAAAATGCATCCCTCCTCGTCTTGAAAGATTTCCGGCCCAGCAGGGCGTAGAAAAGCAACTAGGCCTACATTGGTTATTCTGCAAAAAACAAAATAGCTGGCTAGCAATTTTCAGAAAGGAAAGAACAAACTGGGCTGGCCATGTGCTAAATATATGAAATAAAAGCCTGGGCTAGACAGGCCACGGGTCCCGCACAACCCAGTTGATACCCTTCTCCATCCCGAAAAAATAAAATTACTGTGCACGATGCTGGGTCCCTACTGTCATCCTCACCATGTACAGTCATCTCCTTATTCCTCTCAGTTGTTGACCATGTTGACAACACCGGAGGGCAGCGCCGCGGCGAGCGAACCAAGGCGGAGGACGATGGTGAGGCCTCGGACGGGAACGAACAGGAGCCGGAGCAGATCACAGCCAGCTGTGGGAGGCGGGAGCAAGCGGTCCCGCCGGCGCTGGTTTGGCTTTGGCGGCTCGAGGAAGAAGAGACTGAAGAAACGCGACAAACGCTGAATGTCAATCCAACGGTCAAGGTTGGCACAATCGTTTTGTTGACTAAGCGGACACCAAGTAGCATACTTTTTTATATATAGGAAGAAAACTGCGAGGAAAATGCGTTCGTCTGCCGTCCTCCTCACAGGGAATGTTCGCCACATAAGTGACTAGCACCCTTGCTTTTCAACCGAGAGGTCTTGGGTTCGAGTCCCAGGAACTCTCAATTTTGTCCTCCTTCCTTCCTCGCAAAAAAGGGAAAGAAAATCAAAGACTTGGGAAGGCGTACAGAACAAGCTAGTTTACCAGTAATGAAACGTTGCCGAGTTTTAGAAAAAAGAAAGACGTGCTCCTGTAGCTGGTTCGAATCCAAACCTAGACTATGACTATATATGGTGCTATGCTACTCTGCAAGTAATGAAACTGACATATCCAACGTTCGCTTCTCCTCTTCTCTACTTACTCTGCCTAGCATCAGAAGCTCTGGCTGCAGCAACCATGTCCGCTGGCTGCTCGTCCACCTGCTCTTCAGCAGGCAACAACCAGATATGTGCCAAGTCGCAACCCGTACCATCGCCTGTGGGTCTCATCACACCCTCGCCGGCACGCGCACCGCGGCCGATTGCTCATCGCAACCCGCTGCCGTTGGTGTGGTGCCACTGCTGCAAATCACACAGTCATCCGTCGCGTCTCAACCACAATCTGCAACCCTGGCCGAGTCTTCTACAAATGCCCGAATCATGGGGTAATAATATGTTTAAGTGTTGTTCTGCTGCTTTCAGTTGCTGATTTTTTTTAATAGTTTGGTTGATGATCTACCAATTTGATTTGTGCAGAAAAGGGAAGATTCGTGTGATTTGTATTTCTGGGAAGTTGCTGATGTGGGGGAATGCAACTACGCTGATTATTTGGTTAGCCGAGGAATCCCAATACCAGCAGGTTGGGGTGTTAGACAAGTAACTGAAGGAACGACAGAAGAGGAAGATGCAGAGCAGAAGCTTAAAGATGCAGTTCCTCTGATCATGGCCAAGCAACAGCTGTTGAACGGCCTTAACAGCAATGAGGAGATGAAAGATCTTGTGAAGATAATGGGCAAAATCGAGGTGCTTTGTAGGATGATTGTCTCTTTATTTGCAGCGTATGTAGCACTCGTGATGTATTCAGTGGCTACGACATGAGCACTTTGCTGAAACTAGTAATGAATGAAACATGTGTAGCAGGCTGGGCGTAGTGTTGTGAACATCTAATGATTTCTATTAACAGAAATCAGGGGGTATCCCCTTTTGCTCATATAAATAAATAAATAAATAAATAAATAGCAGAGGCCCTGTCGGGTTAGCTTTGTTCTCATTCGAAGACGTCAAGCAAATTGCAGTCCAACAGCAAACTATGTCATCAAATTCAAGTTTCATAGCCAAATATGAGTACAACTAAACAACAATGTCATCATGTTTTAGTTGTCATACAATCACCAAACACAAATCAGCATACATAACAAGTGATGTTCTCACAGCAAAATACTAAACAACATGTTCATCTGGTTTCAGTTGTCATAGCAAACACAATTTCACATAGTAGATAAAAAACGTCTTCTGACAGGCAAATATGACAAAAGCAATGTAATCATCATCCGCAGCAGCAGCGTCAACATCTTTGACATGTGTATCAGTCTGAATCGTAATTCCCCATGGTGTCATCTTCTTCTTCGTCCTCAACGTCCTCGAACGTTGGCTTCTTCTTGATCAACTCTTGTATGTCCACAGCACGACAGGCAATCTTTTCGCCGGCTTCATTGACGTGATGGTTCTCAAAGATATTAGGAACATATGTTTTATCTTGTACATCAGGAGCAGTGTAAGCATCATCTTGTTGTGCAACTTCATTAAACGAATTCCTCTGCTCAAACCTTTGCAATACTCTCCAGTCATCGCTACATGCAAATGTGTCTTCCAAGAAAAATATCTGTGTTGCTTGATTTGCCAAAATAAAAGGCTCATTGGTCTGGTACGCCGCCTTGACATTGATTGATTTGAAATAATCATCAGCTTTGGGTTTTACGATCCTGGAAAACAGGTTATACCAATGACAACACAACAGAACCACACACCGATGATCCTCGAAACTGGAGATATACTACAACTGAATAATGTCTGTTATGTTAGCATACATTTCAGTTGTCTCTTTGTCATACGTATCCGTGCTCATGATGGCCCTGTTTTTTGTCTTCCTGCCTTCGTCTCGTGCAAGGGTGTTGTAGCGCACATCTCCAACAAGGCAAGATTCATAATGTCTTACCCGAGTATCAGGACCCATTGCTAGTGACTAAAGGACATCATGAACTGCCTGCCCATCCTCCTGCATCTTCTTAACCTATGGTTAGAAAATAGACAATCTGATCATCTTATGTACTCAATATATTAAAAAACTGACAGTGCACTTCAAAAGCTTACATGGTTCTTGAACCATTTCGCAAATCCTGCCATAACCAGTTTGTCAATGTTTCTTGGATTTTGCGGCAGTAACTCCTCTTTGTAGATGCTGCACAACATAGTGATCGCGTCAAACATCTAAATATATAAGAATGTGCTGCAAGTTTAGTAGATTATGATGTATAAGCTGCAGTACTGCACTTACTTGATATAAGGTAGTATCTCAGGACAGTTATTCAACACATACCAAACCATTTTGTCCAAATCTTTAGGTTTGTCCTCTTATCGACTCTTCCCTGTAACTCGAGCAGAATAATCGAAAACATTGAGCCCGGGATTGTCTTCACCCATCTCTTTGCTAAGCTGATCAGCTGTTTCAATGTATTTTGAGCAGAATGTCAACGCTTCTGTAGCAATGTAGGCCTCTGCAATGGAACCCTCGGGTCTAGCTCTGTTCCTAACATAGCCCTTGAAAGTGCCTAGCCGCCTTTCAATAGGGTACATCCAGCCATACTGTACTGGACCTCTAAGTAGTGCCTCATCAGGTAGATGAACAGCCAAATGCACCATCACATCAAAGAAGGCTGGAGGATATATCTTCTCAAGGTCGCATAGGATAGTTGGTATCTTGTCTCTAAGACGCTCCAAAGCATCTATCCTGATATTCCTACTGCAGAGTTCCCTGAAGAATTGTCCCAACTCTGCAACTACTCTATATAAGTCAGGGCGGCCCAATCCTCTAAGGATAATAGGTAAAACCCTTTGAAGTAGGATGTGGAAGTCATGAGTTTTCAACCCTTGTACCTTGTTTCCATCTGCACTGACTCTCCTTTCAGGGTTGGAAGCAAATCCATGTGGGAATCTCACACGTGACAGGACCTCGCAAAATTCTTTTCTTTTTACCTTGTCCAAGACGTACACAGCTGGTGCCATATCCCGTGGTTTACCTTCATCTTGCACCTGCAAATCCTTTCTGATACCCAAGTGTGTCAAATCAATCCTAGATTTTAAGGTATCTTTCGTCTTTCCTTCAATATCAAGAAGTGTGCCGATAATGCTATCACATATATTTTTCTTGATGTGCAATTCACATCAAGATTATGCCTTAGATCCAAATCTTTCCAATACTCCAAGTCCCACAAAGTGGACCTACGGGTAAACAATAATCTCTCTTCTACCCTGCCACGCTTCCTTTTCCCGCTACCATTACTAGGATGGTTTCCTAGTGTAATATGCCTGACCTTCTCTAATTCCACTTGCAACTCATTGGCGGTGAGCCTCTTTGGCGCATCACAGTTTTCATGCTTTGCATTGAACACATGTCTTCGGTGTTTTCTAGGATGCGGCTTGTCCTTGGCAAGGAAACGGCGGTGTCCAATGTAACAGATATTGCTAAGTATTGCATATGACAGTGGATTCCTGTCACAGCGAACACATGCATTGTAACCATGTGTCGTTCTCCCTGACATAGTGCCCAAAGCCGGATAATCATGGATGCACCAAATTATAACAGCATGCAGAAAGAAATCAGCTGGTGGGCTGCTATATAGGTCTCGAGTGAGAACACCCTTCCATAGATGTTGAAGTTCCTCCACAAGAGGCTCCATGAGCAAATCAAAATCCTTTCCAGGACTTTTTGGACCTGGGATGAGCAAGGCCATCATGTAGTTTGATTCTTCGGTGCAGACATTTGGAGGCATGTTGTAAGGGATAACAAGCACTGGCCACATGCTATATGTGGCGCTCTGGTGGCCAAATGGGTTAAATCCATTTGAAGCTAAGCCAAGTCTAATGTTTCTTGGGTCAGCAGCAAACTCTTTGTGTTTATCATTGAAGCTTTTCCACTCACTACCATGAGATGGATGGCTCATTACATTCTGATCTCTGTACTCCTGGTTCCTAGAATGCCATAGTACATCCTCTCTTGTTTCAGCATCATGAAACAACCTCTGCAATCTTGGTGTAATTGGAAAATGTCTCAGAACATTATGAGGAATCCTCTTCACAGCATCGCCATCTTTCCATCTTGATGATTTGCATTTCGGGCATTCACTTAAGTTGGCATAATCCTTCCGGAACAGAACACAATTATTCTTACAAACATGGATCATATCCTATCCAATTCCAACTGCACGAAGGAAATTCTTCATTTTACTGTAGGTGTGTGGCAGCTCAGACGCATCTGGGAAAGATTCGCGGAAAGCAGCCAACATCGCATCAAATGATTTGTTGGTCATCCGCTCAGATGTCTTCACCTGAAGAAAGGTGACCATAGCTGAGAATACTGACAGCTTATTTCCTGGGGTGACAGCAACGTTGCATTGTTCCAACATGCGGGCCCACTGTTTTTCTTTTGCAGGTGAAAGTTCACGGAATGCACGAGCATTTCGTAGCATTGTTTCAATGTTGGTCAAACTCACTGGCTCTCCACCACCACCTCCTCCTCCTCTTCCACGTGAGCATCAGGCAGATCAAGATGGTGATCTGCTGCTTCCATGTAGTCAATAACATTGACGTTCACAGCTTCACCATGATGAACCCACCTAGTATATGTGACCGACATCCCATACAAGTCTAGATGATTTTGCACAGTTGACTGGGGTCTTGTAACTGAATTCATACAACTGCTACACGGGCAGAGCACATCTGATTTCAGACCACCGTACTCAGCTCTGATAAAGTTCATGAAGTTTTCAACCCCCTCGACATATGCAGCGGAGAATCTTCAAGCAGAAGTTATCCAAGTCCTGTCCATCTGTTAGACATACAAATTAGTTCTTCTACTAGATATCACAGGAAAAACATATATGCTTTTTTATGAAGTCCAGGAAAAATACCTAGGTCGATGTCTAAAGCTATGGCAAGATATTTGGATGAGCAGATCTAAGTAACGAAATATATGTAAAGCTAATTCAGCAAACAGATTTGAGTGCCAAATTATGGCAGGCTGTTTCAGCAGTCAATAAGGCCGAGCACACAGCCATCGAACTATCGAAGGCCATCGCAGCAACAAAGATCGAGTATAAAACGGTGTAGAGCTATTTCAGCTAACAGATTGGCTACTAAACCATGGCAATCTACGTCACAATAAATATATGGCAAGATATTTTAGCAACTAATCGGCCTTGGCATGCCATCTCAGCTAAGCAGATTGAGTGCAGAACAGGGCAAGGAAGCTTCTTAAGCAGAGCATATTGACAGTAAACTACTTTGGAAAACAGTGAGATTAACAGCGTCTATCAGCTAACATTTAGCGCTACACCGACATGAACGGGGCCTCAGTCTAGAATGCGCATACCGTGGGAGAAGCTGACCGCCGTGCGTCTCCACACGAACGTCGCCAGCGGTGGCGGCGCTGACCGCCGTGCGCCTCCACAAGAACGTAGCCAGAGGTGGCGGCGTGGCTAGAGGACGGCAGTCTACGAGAGCGTACTATGGGAGCGAGAGGATCGCCGAACCGCGGCGCCGACGTATCGGCGCGGCGGGGAGGGCGTCTTTGGCAGAGCGAATGGAGTGGAGGGGGACAGGGGGAGGGGGTTTGGGGAATATTATTGGCTAGTTGGCCGAAGGGCGGTTGAATCGGATTTGGGGGGAATTTTTGGGTGCGGGGGGGGGGGGATTTTCATGCGGGGGGCGGGGGGGGTTTGGTGCATGGTTGGTTTCTCCAAGTGCAGTCCCACGTGTCAGTGAAGAGGCAAGCCGAAGCGCGTTCCGTTTGCGTGAGCCGTGTGCAGGACTGAACGTGTGTGGGGTGCAATGCGACCGTGACAGGAGTGTTGTGAGTGTACCACATTTTTTCCTTTTAAACTAGGTGCTTCGCCCCCTAAAAAAATGTGTTGCTTCGCGCGATCCATCGATACTACTACTAGTAATCCGGTAATCCCGACTAAAACGGCGCGGCCGGGTCTTTTCCCGCGCGATATGCTGGGAGGTTGGCTTAGTTGGGTTTTTTAGGACGAGTAATGCTACACCTACGTAATCCCAGTTACGTAATTAACGCAATGTGAAACATGTGAGCTGTTGATTGTAGATTGGGGGGAGGGAGGGGCCCACCACCATGAAATCAGGGGAGGAGAGAGAGGCAATTTATGTTAACCCTTTCGTAGGTTCCCGTAGATGTAGAAAGATGTGTCCGATCCTGCAATATAGGCCGTCCGATCTATATCTAACGGATAGGAAGGAAACTATGACAATTTACACGCACTCCTCTCCACATTTGCAGATAAGGCTTTCCCTCGTTCATCCTTTTCTCCCACAAGATCTTGATCTTCCGTGCAACGCACGGGCATCTTGCTAGTACTCCTACAATATGTATATTATTGTGAAAGTTCATATACACCGGCCGAGATTAATGCAAACACGGCAGATTTTCATTACATTTCGAACTTCTATAGGACAAAAAAATAAAAGAAACCCGACCCTAAAACTATTCTACGGCAGCGACAGACGTCCTCCATCTGTGATCTCCATGTACGGGGGCGGGGTTCAAGACCCGTGAAGTGAAGGTGCGGTCTCCGGCGAGGAAAAGTAGAACACGGGAGACGGACTGGCCAGTTGGCACACCATGCCCTGCCGCCTCCCATGCCCTACTCATCCTCGGAGGAGTCCCTGACCTCGGCGGTGCCGGATGTTGCACGGCGGCAAGTAGGACGCATGGCTGACGGTGCTCCCGTCGTCGGCCGCTAGCGTGGCCACCGCTTGCGCGGCGACTTGAGCGAGGGAGGCGACCTCGAGCTCCATCCCCGAAGACAAGCTCTCCCGCAGAGCGTTCGCGCTTGCGGTCGTGGAGGATGTGATTCCAGGTAGGAGGACGATGCGCTATGGTGTGGAGGTTAGCTGGGCGTTGCCGCTTTAAGTAGCGCATTCCGGTGAGGCCAAGCGTCCGGGTGCGTTATTAAGTCGCCGGAGTTGGTTCCGCGGGCACCGAGCCTCTTAATGACGACATACGAATGGACGGCATGAATGCGGGAAGCTGGCGCCGGCTGGGAACGCACCGCGCGACGGTGCGAGGGACGAGGGCTTTGGTGTGCCAGGGTAGTCAGCTGTGGTCGTGGCAACGTTGGAGATGCCCTTTGCTCACATGCGATCCCTGCATGTCATTGGAAAAGCAAGACGACTCGGCATGGTCTCAGGTCCAGAGGATGCAGTTGGCCACGCTACACCACTCCGTGGACGCGTCACGGCGCCCCGTGCATCCTCAACGAGCCGGGTGTTGGGGTGTGTTTGGATTGTGGCCAAAGTGCACCTTGCCAAAATTTTGGTCATGACCAAAAGATTGGTCTTTGTTTGGATGGTTGCCATTTTTTGGCATGCCAATGTACTCTAGCCAACTCTAGTTCATTTTTCTTGCCAATGTCGGCCAAATCATGGGCAACCAATACCTCAACCAAAATTTTGGTCATGACCCAAAGATTGGTCTTTGTTTGGACGGTTGCCATTTATTTGGCATGCCAATGAACTCTAGCCAACTCAAGTTCATTTTTCTTGCCAATGTCGGCCAAATCATGGGCAACCAATACCTCAACCAAAATTTTGGCTACCCAATGCTTTGATGAGGCAACCTTGGGCACAAATCAAATATACCGTTGGTCGTGCCACAGCACTAACGCCACCCTCGGCAAACTGAAACCGACCGTGTCTAGCGACGATATGAGTGTGTCGCTCACCGCGGTTGCCGTGTCCAGAGGCGGTGCTAGAGCTGCGCCCCGTTGTTGGCCCCAACGACCCACATGAACGGTTGTCGGTGGCGAGGAGGTCGTGGTCCAGCTCCTCCATTGGACTAGTCTGTGCTACGTCGTCCCGACGGGTGTGCCCCACATGTCTGTTTCCCTGTTTTCCCGGCCATATTCGAGTGTTAGTGCTCCGCGTTGCGCATTAGGCCTTTCACTATGTAGGCCAAGCGAGACAACTTATTGTTTATTTGAGCCATTCAAGTATAATCATGTGGCATTTGCTTATTTCTCATTCCTCTCCAACCCTCTTGTCCATCGATCATGTCGCCCTCCAGTCGAGTCCATCCTCCCGCATGCCTCATTTGAACATTCCGCCGAGTATCATTCGCATGTACCCACCCTAGTCCTCTTTCAATAGATCTCCGGACCCCGAGATGAAATCGAGAGGGAATGAGTGGGTGCACGTGATACCTAAGGCAGATTCAAAATTTTGAACCGGTGATCATAGCATCCGCAAATCATATATAAAGGGTATTCAAGGTTCGTTTCGTTTTTGAACGTACAATATACTCCCTCCTATCCTTTCTAGTTTACATATAAGTTGTATGTGTAGTCAAAGTATATCTACTTTGATCAAAAAGGTATCAACATTCAACAACGCCAATCAATATTGTTAGATTCATACGTACTCCTAGATTTGTACTCGAGATGGTTTCCAATTTGACTATTGACAAGATTAATAGTACATGAGATGTATAATGTGAAAATTATATCATTGGAAACTCCTTTCACATACGAATTTGACTGTATGCTTTGTGTAAGTTGCATGTCATATATTATTACTCTAACATTTGGTCAAAGTTAGCCTCGAAAAACGCATTAGACCCTATATGCTTTGTGTAAGTTGCATGTCATATATTATTAATCTGACATTTGTGTAAGTTGCATGTCATATATTATTACTCTAACATTTGGTCAAAGTAGTATAGTGGAAGTGGATCCTCTAATGTAGGTATCCCTGCCTTACCCTCCCTTTCGGTCACTTACTGGCGGACCCCATGCTTGCTAGGCCCCGCATGTCAGTTACTCAATGGGTTTGGCCACGTCAGGGGATCCTCATCCGTAGTATACTCCCTCTGTTTTTATTTACTCCGCATAAAACGGAGGGAGTGGTAGTATAATAAATGACGCGGGCGGGGGAGGGGGAGGGGCGTTGGTTTGCTCTCAACTACGGTCCCACAAGTGAGTGAAAAACGCAAGATGAAGCGCATTCCATTCGGTGAGCGACATGGAGGGTCCAGCGTGCCGGGCTGCAACACGAAGGCGACAAGAGCGATGTATAGTCAAAACCGATTGACCGGTCGTCACCGGAAACACTATTCACACCAGAACCTTCGCTGCTCGACCTACGCCAGCCACTGCCCTAAAACCACACGAAATCTCCAGCCCATTCCCCCACCTTTCGATCCCCTACCCCGCATCAAGCGGCCCCTAGTTCGCCGGAAAGCCATGGTGCGCCGCAAGATCACTTACTACAAGATGTTGACGCCAGAGCGCCGCACAGAAATCGCGGCGGCGGTCGGCGCCACAGACCGCCGTTCCCAAGCTCGCTTTGCGGTGGGCCAATCCTCGAGTTCTCTGGAGCCAAGCTACGAGGAGGAGGAAGCCGATCCAATGTTCATGGTGGAGGTCGCGGCGCAGAAGGCCCCCGATGGGTATGAGACGATGGACTTCGACTTCTTGTTGGCTTCCGAGTCCCCCATGGTGCAGGCGGACCAGCGGTTTAACATGGCGATACTAAAGGAGGACCGGGAGGCAGAGGCTCAACTCGACGCGGAGTGCGCGCATGCCGCTGCCATCGAGGCTCACCTGCAGGCGGAACCGGATGTCGTGGATGTGAACCGGGTGGCGGAGGCTCAACTTGAGGCGGAGCGCGCGGATGCCGCTGCCATCGAGGCCCTCCTGCAGGCGGAACCGGACGGCAGAGGCTCGACTCGACGCAGAGTGCACGGATGCCTCTCTCATCGACGCCCTCCTGCAGGCGGAACCAGACGTCCTGGACTTGAACCGGGCGGCGGAGGCTCGACTCGACGCGGAGCGCACGGATGCCGCTGCCATCGAGGCCCTCCTGCAGGCGGAACCGGACGTCCTTGACTTGAACCGGGCTATGCTCTCGTCCGTGCAGAGCACCCGCACGCTCCGCTTGAATGAGTAGCTGGAGGCCGAGGACAACCACGGTGTGGAGACACACGTCGGCAGCGACGGCTGGTTCGCACCGGCAGCCAAAGACGACCAGGTCATCTCTTTCCGCGAGCAGTGATAGTTTTTCTTTATGTTGTTGTTTTTATGGATCTTTTGCTGTGTAAAAACATATATTTGTTATGCAAGTCGCCTGACTTGGGTCAGTCTACCATTTCAGGCGGTTGGATGACTATCCTACGTCTCCTAACCCTTCTTTCCTTCTTCCTCACCTCTTCTTCTTCCCCAACAGACCACCGCACGAGTCGTACGGATACTCCCCAACATGCGGTTTGATAAACATACTCTATGAATGAAAATTATGTGTCAGCGATAGGATGGATGAGTTTGGTGTGTTCCCATGCGACAGCACGTGTCAGTGAGGGTGCGTTCCCTTGGTTGGGTTTGCGGCGTGCAGGAGCGACCGTGTGAGGGTGCGGTGCGACCGCGGCGTGCAGGAGCGACCGTGTGAGGGTGCGGTGCGACCGGGATAGCCGTGCGCAAGTGTACCTCCTTCTCATTTTGAAAACTTTAGGCAAGCTTGGAAAAAATGTGTGGCGAAGTTTGGCAATGCAAGGCCTAGACCCAAACAGGATAAGTACGTACGTACTAGGAGTACTAGTGTTAAAAAAGAAAGGCTGGGTTTTCCTTTGCGGGATTTAATCGATACAGATCCTCGTTTCACGTGTCAATTAATGCATATATTTTTCTCCAAAGGCCAAAGAGCTAACCATCTCACTCCTCATCGCTTGATTAATGCAGTGCCATGCAAACCAACCTTCTCACTTCCGCATGCATGCAGGGGATATTAATGTCCTTGGTTGCTAACCCCATCAATTTTGCCTCGATTAGTGTTAGTGGCCCTTTGCAAATTGTAATTTTGATATACTGTCCTTGTGTACAAAAAATGGAGGTACTCCCTCCTTCCATCTATATAGGGCCTAATATGTTTTTTGAGACTAACTTTGACCAAGTTTTGGAGCAATAATATATGACATGCAAGTTACACAAAGCATACCATCAAATTCATACGTGAAAGAAGCTTCCAATGATATAATTTTCACATTATATATCTCATGTATTATTAATCTTATCAATAGTCAAAGGCAGCCCTGAAAAATGCATTAGGCCCTATATAGATGGAAGGAGGGAGTAGTAACTATATTTGACTTCCTTCCCCATTGCGGTGAAGTCGACGATATTTTTTTGGTGGTTTGGCGAAGTGCGTTCGACGGAGAACACCATTGAGGGAGACCACGGTAAGTCGTTCGCAAGTGCCGCCTGCAAGCCGAGACAACCGCCTTATTTGCATCCTGGAAGTCCTTTACTAGTACTACTATAACTAATGCGGTGAGATGGCTTCTCGAAGAAGATGATGGAGAAGCGGAGTCAGCGAAGAGTGAAATGATGGTTGCTTCGTCCGTGCTTTTGTGATTTGATGCCTCACTGCTTTGTGATTTGTGATAGAAGGGACAGGGGAGTAGACTATGTGCTCTATACTGTACTACATGCGTCCAAGCATGGGAGAAAGAGGAGAGACGTTGCATTTTTCTATTCCTTCAATCAACCAATCAGGGAGCTTCGGTTCCATCTTTTTGGCTTTGGCAACACCGTCCACAATGGTTCCCACGATGCCAAAAGCTATTTTCACATTTGGCTACACATTGTGGATGCCCTTAACCATACCACTTGGTTTTGCTCATGTGTGCTATCTATACAAATCTCAATTATATTGATCTAAAAAATTATAGAACCGAGATTAGTAAAAAGGAGGTGATTTTGCCGCGCGGATGGCGGGGGAGGTTTCTTATTTTCGGAGGATGTTGTCCTGGCGGTTTGCTAACATGCGGTCCCATGTGTCAGTGCTTTACCAAGCCGATCCACGTCCCACATGAGGCAGAACAACGGCAGAAGAAACACGTGGTTAAGTTGAAGAAGATGAGGGAGAAGCGGATTCAGCAACGAGTGAAATGATGGTTGCTTCGTCCCTCCAACTTAACTGTGGGAAAGGTGCAGCTTTGTGATTTGACGCCTCATTGCTCATTACTACGTCGGCGCCATGACTGGGGTGCTTCACCCTGGCTGCTCTGCACTGTATTCCGGTATGGCACGTGGACCTGGTAGCTTGATGTCCGACATGTCGGCGAAAGGGACTAGAAGATTTATGAAAGTGAGCGCTCCACTCTTACGACGAAGGAGTAGACGACACGACGGCCCAGTGAACTGTCACTTGTACTGTATAGTACTATAGTTTTGTTGTTTCGCATGATCCATCGATACAAACCCGATTAAACAGGAAAGGGCGGAATTTTTCCCGCGCGGTAGATGATACTGGCCATACATTTCAAAGGCAATTTTAATGTATGCAAACTGAATAATTATAAGTAACAATATGATATCTAGTAAAACTAAAAACACATATGATTTATTGTGTTAGAGTGTAGTAGTAGTGCTGTATTGCATAGTTGTTAGATGTAACATGCGAGAATGTGTAGAGATGTAGTTTTGGAGGGCCTACAGAGAGAAAAGCGTAATACGGTCACCGCACTTCAGAATAAGCTGATTACGGTCACTATATACGTTTTGCGGTGATTATACGGTCACTTGCTCACAGCTCAGCATCAGATTGCACTCTGTTGACCGGCCAAATAGTCTGTGTGGCGCCATGTTGACTAGTTAAATTGACCATGTTCGTTGTGGGTCCCACCTGTCAGTTCGCATAGGCAAAAGGTCATGTGGTGTACTGGTGTGTGCATGCATGCGTGCGTGTGTGTGTGAGTGTTGCGTGCATGCGTGCGTGGCTGCGTGTGTATGTGTGAGTGTTTCGTGGGTGCGTGGGTGCATGTGTTTGTGTGAGTGTTGCATGGATGCAGTTCGTGTGCATGCGTGCGTGTGTGTATAATCACCACACCAGCTCCTGTATGTTAAAACAGACGGCTCAGCATACCAATACAAGGCCACCTTGTCCGCTGTGCCCGCGGTCATGACTTCGAACCACCGTCCAAATATTTTTTTGTCGTTTGTTTTCATTCTTACTAGCAAGATGCCCGTGTGTTGCATGTAACATCAAGATGCATTTGTATGACTTGTTTATCTTGTGAGAGAAAAGGATGAACGAGGAAAGGCCTTATTTGCAAATGTGGAGAGGTGTGTGGGTACCTTTTTGCAAAATTGCCATAGTTTCTTTCCTATCCGTCAGATATAAATCGGATGACCTATATTGCAGGATGGCAGGCACACCATCATCACCAACTCTGTTTTTTATAAGAGTGTATTTTATGTATTTTATAAGAGTGTAGATGTAGAGTAGATACAAGTCGACAGGTGGGCACGATGGTAGTGAGATAATGTGATGCAACACTAGAGGTGCCACGTGGAGCGTTTAACTGGTCAACTAGTCATGTCATGAGCAAATACAGAGTTGTACGGTGAGCCCGTGACTGCATAATAACCACTAAACATAAATGGTGACTGTAATGAGTGGATTCTAAAGTCCAATGTATGTATCGTGCTTTCGCTTCAAATACAATGATCGTCATTGCATATATCGTGAGAGAAAGATGAAATATGCGTGAATTTTCTGGGGGCTTACTTTTAGAGGACCTGGAGATAGTTTTGTGTGCATACATGAAAGGGGCATACAGGGGGGTATGCGATGGAGAGAGAGATTCTCTTCGTTTCTCTTTATTATGACTAACTTTGTATATAGTATAAAAATATACAAATTCACAGTGCGGAATAAATATCATTGTGGGCACCATGCAATGCAAATTAGCGTTCGTACTCCTCCATATAACTTTGTAATGTTGTATATATGTAGAAACTCTAAAATATTTTTTTGGCCACACTTTATTCAAAAGGAATGTTGTATGCGAAATAAACGTGAAGAGAGGGCTTTTTAGATCAATGGGGTACGTGATGTAACATGTGTGAATGTGTAGTTGATGCATTTGGCGGGGCCTAGAGAGGTATGTGTGTGTATTATGTATTCGAGAGAGGCATGGATAGAGGGGCCGATGGGGGCGTGGGAGAGATAGCACAAGAAATGAGAGTGGTCTAGAGAGAGAGAGAGACGAATATGACGTCACGACAAGAGATTCCATTCCCTTGAGTGTGTATATGCAAGGGGGGAGGGAATAGAGGCACCAGGAGAAATTTTCTGTATGTGTGGTGTTTGTGTTGGTATGCGTGGGTGTGAGAAGATAATGAGACGTGGGGGCAGAGGGTGTGTCACCGTGTGAGGTCCGGTGGGTCGAGGTGAGGCCCTTCGTTCTATTCCGTCCTGCACCACATTGGTCGGCCCGTGATGCATTTAGGAAGACCCATGGATGACTAGTCGTACAAGACAAAGATAGCAGAATTGTGAAGGACTCTGTGTCCACTGACAAAGCCGGCTAGGATTTGTAACCCTAGGTTCTTGGACTAAGGTAACCCCTTTATCTCTGATATTACTATTCATCCAACCTAACTTTAAGGGGCATCCTACAGAATGCTCTGCTAGAATCATACTCGTCGATTAGGAAGAGAGGTGTGAGACAATGTGTGAGAGATAGGCGTAAAGATAATGTGTGTACATGAGACACGTAGGCAGGTCCATGTATATAGAAAGGGTCAATGAGGATTGCGCGTGTGTATGTTTGCGAGAGGAAGAGTGCTTGTGATAAAGGTTAGTGAAAACAGTTGTAAATGGTTACGAGAGGGAGGGAGGGTTATATCTAGAGCATGTGTGCGAGAAAGACACCTCGGGAGAGAGTGTGTGAGCATGTGTGAGAGACCACCGATGGAGAGTGAAACTACACGTAAAAGACTGTTATACACATTGATTGAAGATATAAATTGTATCCAAATATTAGGATGGGATCATGATATTTGCAATTCGCGTAAGGAGCGGTCATTGATCCATCAGACATCTAGATTCTATTGAATTTGAGCATGTCTATGTTATTATTCGACACAATTGATCCACATAGTTAGTATTTTGAACTCCAGACAATGCATCGCTTTATCAATCGAATATAAACGTGAGTATAGTTCATGTTGTGTGTGTAAAGCACATTATACATACGGAAGTTACACAATGGACATTGTAAATAGCTACTACCTATGAACTAGCATACATTTGAATTCAACTTAAGGTGGTTTAAAAAAATCGAATTCAACATGAAGTCCATTCAATTATTTGAATTTGATATCATGGCATTTGTAAACCATACCTAAATTATGGGGGCACCAATCTTTGCTCTGATTTTGTACATAATAGCATATGTAGTCATGTACAAAATAGATTCAAATTTAGCTCCTCCATTCCAAAATAATCGTAGTTATAGGATTTTCAAGTGTCAAAATTTCAAAAAGAAGTGGATAATTTAATGAGGTTTTCAAACATACAAGGTCAAATATAACGTTGTATATTTAGGTCAATCCTCATAGTTCAAGAGTACTCTAAACGTGAATGCTTGTGTTTCAAAATTTTGAACGAAGTGCCAAAAGAGCCTCTACTCGCCCGAAACCGCGTGAGACCAATGTTTGGTAGTACAAGGAAATTACTTTTCTAATAACTCCGACCCGTGAAACCTACCGGCCCGACGTCCAAAGGTCTAAACCGGGGTAGGTTTGTAGCTTCATCTAGACGCCACGCAACCGCATCCGAAAAACATTCATACACAATGGCCGCCTAAGCACACATGCATGCGGCCGAAATCGCTCCCACCCACCATTTGGGACACCTGGGATTACCATCCTACCCCCGACCCGCAGTAGGTCCGGAATTTAAGAGGGGGGCAAAGTTTGTACTTTCCCCAAATTTCAAACAAGCGCATCCCATTTCTGTTCAAAAAAGCAAAAAACAAGCGCGTCCCAGACCGAAACATGGTCCCCCCCACCTGTCCGATTCCCCATTCGTACTCCATGGGCACCAAAACTACCTCTCCACCAGCCGTGAAACCCTGGCGTCCTCCGTCCGCCACCCCATCTCACCCATCAACCGCCGCCCTCCTCCATCACGCCGGAGCCGATACCCCGACGTCGTCATCCACCGCAACCTCAACCGCAACGCCCTGCATGGCTAGTAGTTGAAGCCGAGGCCGAGCCGTCCGTACCCGAGCCAGTTCAACCACGCCGTCCTGCGCCTCACCGCTGCCGCTCCAACTTCGCCACCCTCCACCGCACCGGAGCTGTTCCTGCTACGCCGTCCTTCGCCGCCTCGGATCTGCTTCCCCTCCGCCGACATATGGCCACGGGAACACAGTCAACAATTTGGCCATGGGTTCGTCCAAGCCTGCACCCTCCAGAACATCGGTTTCCCCGGTAAAAAGAAGAAAATCGGCGCGACTTGTGGAGGTGACCACACCGGCAACCGAAAAAGGTACTCCTCTTCCCTTATTCGTGCAAATCTTATGTCTCTGCTTGCACGGTATTCATCCCACAGAAGACACTAGTTGACCGCTTCTTCTTGATACTAGATGTTCCTAGTAACTCGCGATGCACAAGGTTTCTCCTCATATACTATTTCACCTTAGCTAGAGGTCCATCGCCCCCCTGAATTTCAATTTCTGGCCACTTGATTCCCAATTAACGGAAGCATTCCCCGGCGTAACAGGCCTGTTACACCGGGGAAGCAGTGCCTTGATGTTTATCTTAGGGGCGTGTGCGGCCTAGAGCTACCGGTGCCCGATCTGGAGGTTGGCCGGGATTAAAGGGATGGCCTGGGGGCGCTGCCAAGCATGGCGGTGATGTGAGGTCGATGGGAGGGCGGGGCGGCGGAGGCAGGGGTCTGGGCCGATGGTCGCTGGCGGTTCGAGAAAGATCGTCAACAGTGGCTGGCGGGAGGTAGACGAAGGCCATCTGCCCATTCCTTATAGATCGGACGGTTCATTAAAAAAATCGACTGACCTATTTATTTTCAGTCGACTATTATCTTAGATATGACCACATGTGGTGGTGTGCTGGAGGAGTACCTACATTTCCTGTGCTCATATATTACAAACTCATACAGAGTAGAATCTAATTTTGTTTGCCATGCAATGTTGTAGAGCTATCATATGTCTCCTGTCATTTATTTTTCATCCACCTGCTATCTGCTACTTTTACAGTGCACTAGTTCTGCACACACTTCACCCTTACTCTCACTATTGTGTTTTTATGCAAGGGTATTTCAGACTCTGCTGTCATGAGAGAAGCCAAAAAGAAAAGAGAGAAGTCGCTCTAGTTTTGTGTGCGGGTAGGCAAGACACGTTTCAGCGCTATAATGGGTGCAGTGTCAGCAGATGGAGGCGGTAAACGTAGCTCTGGAGTTGATGACCTCGCTCGCAATGAACCACCATCCCAGGTGCTTGCTTTAACTTCGCGGTGTCATATGTGGTTACATGTTCCATATGGTGTCTAGCTTGTATTCGAAAGGCCGAAGTCTGTAAGATAAGGAAAGATATTTGTTTACATGAACCACCATCCCGTGAGCACCAGAAGACAAATAGCTAGTCAGGGCACTAGCCGAGCCAGTGACAAGCCCAGCAAAGATAGGCATCACCTGGAAGCCAACTAAAAAGCTGCGATGGTGGCGAAGCAGCCCGCCGCCCACCAGGCTCTTAGGTCCTAGATGATCATGCTCACCACTCCAGCCGGATGTCTAGCTTGCATTGCTTCCAATTTGGTTAAATTGCATCTGCTTAGCTTACACATTATACCTTTGAATATGACATGCCTTTCTGTTTTTGGTACATACTAGTACATCTGTGTATTAACCATGTTCTTACATCAAACTAATGTTCTTGTGTATCCCTCATCAATCACTTATGACGAGGCAGGCAGGCAAGGGGACTACTCCTCATTTAAATAATGCAGCGTTAGCCTCCTGACATGATTCTCAAGAAACAGAAATGCTAGATGAAGATAGTGAACGTAGCTCTGTAGTTGATTACATCATTTCCCCTACACTAGCATTGAAGGTGCTTGCTCTAACTTGGCAGCGTGATATGTGGTTGCATGTTGCATATGGTGTCTAGATTGTAATTCTTCCAATCTGGTTAAACTGCATGTGCTAGTCTGCTTAGCTCATACATTATACCTGTTAATGTGACATGCCTTCCTGTATTTAGTACATAGTACATCTGTCTATTAAGCATGTCCTTACATAAAACTATTGTTTTTTTGTATCCCGCATCAATCAACATGACGAGACACCTTTAGTATATGCAGTGCGATATTAGTTGCATCTTTCATATGATTTATAGCATGCGCTGCTTCTAATTTGTTGAAATTCCATTTATGATGGGACGCTTTTAACTTGGCAGAGTCATATTGGTTGCATCTTTCATGTGGTGTCTAGCTTGCATTGCTTCTTATTTGCTGGAATGGTTTCTGCTTAGTTTACACAAACAGTTGTGAACATGCCATGTCGTCCTGTTTTTCGTACATATTCCATCCTGGTATCATGTGTTTGCCTTACATCAAAGTAGTGATTGTCAGTATCATGCATGAATAAGTTCTAAAGAGAGAATTTTATTGCTTTTTCTTGTCGGTTTTACTTGACAATTCAAAATCAATAAAGCAGAAGGAAGTTAGCAAGGCAGCGGATAAAGGTGCTCCTTCCGAACGGAGGGCCTCTACAGTTTCTACTCCTCCACACCCCCAAGATGATTTCCAAGACAACACATGCATAGACACTCAACAAAGTTGTGTTTATGATGATCATGTCTCCCCTAGTGCAGCATCACCGGTGCTCCCTCTAACTTGGCACTGTTATATGTGGTTGCATGTTATGTGTGATGTCTAGCTTGTATTGCTTCTAATTTTGTTGAATTCCATCTGCTTACTTTACACATTATACTTGAATAAGACATGTGTTCCTGTTTCTAGAATATACAATATCTGTCTATCACACCATGTTCTTACATCAAATTACTATTGTTGTGTAACCTGCAATAATCACTTATCATAAGACATGTTTGACTTTGGAGTGTGATATAGGTTACATCTCACATTCTTTTCTAGCTTGTATTACTAATTTGTTGAAATGGCACTTATGAGGAGACAATTTTAACTTGGTAGAGTGATATTCGTTGCATCTTTCATATGGTGTCTAGCTTTCATTGCTTCTAATTTGTTGAAATGTCTTCTCCTTAGTTTACACATCATAAGCTGTGAATATGCAATGCTGTGAATATGCAATGGCACTAATGACGAGAGACCTCTAACATGGTAGTGTGATGTTGTTTGCATCTTGCATATGATTTATTTCTTGTACTGCTTCACATTTGTTTAAACGCCATTTATGATGAGACACTGTTAACTTGGCAGAGCGATATTTGTAGCATCTTTCATATGGTGTCTACCTTCCATTGCATTGCTTCTAATTTGGTGAAATGTCGTCTTCTTAGTTTACACATCATAGTTCTGGTTATCTCTTCCGTCCTGTTTTTCATACATATTACATCCTCCTATCATGTGGTTGTCTAACATCAAAGTTCAGTTCGTCTGCATCACACATCAATTTGTTCTGAAGAACTAAATTGTTATTCATTTTTTTATCGGCTTGACTTAACATGGCACAGAGAAAGAGGAAGAAACACAGAATGGCAGGGAATGAGAAGCGGATGAATCCTGCAGATTCTGCTGGTACTGATGGTGCAATAGAAGGTCAAAGTCCAGTAGAAAATTCTACAAACACGGCATCCCATGCTACACGAGTTGCAAAAAAAGACAAACAGAAACAAATAGCTGCCACCAAACAAGCAGAGACAGCCCTAGTTCTTGCAACACCTACCACAGTACTGCCAGCTGCACGACGTACTCATGCGTCAACTGAGCTACCAGCACATTCCCAAGCTCCCTTGCCACCTGACACTACTTCCCAAGCACTCTTGACACAAGACGAGTTGGCAATATCAGATGAACCTTGTGAGCTTCAACAGCAAGAAGGTAGTTGCTGGAGTCAAGTTACAGTAGCATGCTTCTTTATATGTAGTCTCACAGTTTGATGTACACTAACACTTCCTATGTTTGTTGTTGGACTAGCACCTAGGCGCAAGAGGAAACAAACATCAGGGATAATGCTCGATAGGTTAACTAAATCTAGAGGAGGAAGAATGGAGATCCGTTTTGAGGCAGGTTTAAAAAGGCCATGTGATGCTACAGAGTCAGCCAAGTTAGTATCAGAGGCAGCGGTTGCTGTTAGGTGTCATGTACGTATCCTCCCAACATGGATTCAATACAGGAATGACAAAGACGAAACCCAGTTCAACATCTTCCTCGACCATTTATCTGTAAGTATGGTTATGTATGGAAACTAGTAATATCGTCTTTCTCTGTCCAATACTTTATAGGTTGCTGATAATGAGACTCCCATAATTTTCAACAGATGAGGTTCAAGTTGGATAGCCAAGATGATGCAACCAGACAAGCTTGCACCCTTGTTTTCAATTCTGCTCTGTGACAGTATCGGTATAACTTAAGGAAAACTCATTTTGAAGGCAAGGCTAACAGTGAACTTGCCCAAACATCTCCAGTGGAAAATATATCTGATGAAGACTGGAGAGGCCTCGTTAAACACTGGTCCGATCCGAAGTATCAGGTACATAATATATATGTCATCAGATCACATGTTGAAGTCCTATTTATGCATGTGCCACACAAATCTATCTTCTTGTGGGTGAACTGTTCAAAGAACAAGGCCAACCGTACGAAAGTGAAATTCCAACAGACGACGGGATCTCGAGCTATATTGCACACTGCGAGGCTCTTGTAATTAGCTGTTGTTTCACTCTTTTCGCTGTACCATATTATCAGATCTATATTAACTTGTTCCAAATGCAGAGGAAAGCCCGCAAGGACCAAAAAGTACCTGAACCAAATGTTGTGGAAATCTTCAAGGACTGTCACACCAGCAAGAAGAAGGGCATGACTACACCAGTCAAAGCCGCTATTGTAAGTCCTTCATCCTCATGCCTTTTAACTACTACTTACTCTGACTTGTGCCTTGAACTGCATGGTTTGCAGCCAATGTCTATTACTCTTTTCAATTTTATACACAATTGTCTTAGCGTATCATTGCACCTTACAAGGTTTAAAAGAGAGGAGTGATGTTCCTTTGATCTTGACCCATAATCTAGTTCCGTGCTGGACTTGCCCACACAACGTTACAATTGCCTGTTTGTCTGTTCTCAGTTGTTTTGTGATATGAATGACGTCATACTATGATTACCGTATTATAAACTTCGTCTCTTTATCCTTAGCCCTCAATACAATGTGAAGAAATAGACAATACATTAGCGATGGTACATGGTCATATGTTTGGAACCTGGTTTTATTATGTACTTTGCAATAAAATACAACTAATATTTTACATGGGTTCACCAGAATAAGTTCTGTATATAGACCAAAGCTATTTTGTTTGGTTTTGCTGCCTCCTTAATATCTTATGTTCTGGTACTACTAATGTAAAACCTCAACTTTTCAGCGAGCTATGGAAAAAATGGTGGAACCGCCACCTTCTGAAGGTGGCAAGGCAACTATAACCGCAATGTCAGCTCTTGCTGCAGTGGGTCAGTACCTGTCCACTAACAGTGCCAAAAGCACGTTCCTGCGTAATACTGGGTTGGTTGTTAAGGCAATATCGTCCAAACTGCCTCATGATCAAGATATGCAAGCTCAAAGCAATGTTGTATCTGCGCTCCAGACACAAGTCCATTCCCTAATAGAGACCCTTTGTGAAACAACGAGAAACATTGCTCAATGTCGTCAAGATATGCATGGTTTTGAAACCAGACTATCAGACATTTGCTATGTTGTTCATAAGCCTAGGGGAAATGAAGGTGAGGGTTATGGTGCTCCATCGGACAATACAGCATGAAAACATAACAGTCAGGTCAAATGAACTGAGCTTCTGAACTTTTGGTGGTGCATTTATCTGCTAGACTGTTAAGTTTTATGCCAACCTTCCTTTTGTTATATAGTTGTAATTTGTTTTGGTGCGATACAAAATTTATTCTTAACGTGCAGCCACCGCCTGAAGAAAACAGCAAGCCATTTTTCTATAGTGTAGGGTGTTC
The DNA here is from genome assembly GCF_003073215.2 of Triticum urartu. NCBI lineage: Eukaryota > Viridiplantae > Streptophyta > Magnoliopsida > Poales > Poaceae > Triticum > Triticum urartu. The sequence continues at coordinate 508,618,201 of NC_053027.1, read as the reverse complement.
CCTATATTTGCACTGGTGGCGATCTTTGATGCCGAGTGGATGTAATCTATGCAATCGCCTTAATAGCCTAGCGTTAGTTTCGGCCTTATTTATTTCCTAGTCTTCTTTTTCCCTGGTTTGCTAGTGGCCGCAACTACCATGGGCCATATACGGGCCATAGGATCCATGGGTCTCCTACGGGCCGTCGATAAATGGGCCTGTAATCGGTGCGCCTCGGATAAATGGGTCTACATGGGCCATAATCGAGTGTAATTGGTATCGGCCCAGCACGGTAACAGGCCGTTAACACCGTAGGATAGCAAAGGCTTAATTCTGTCATGGGCATAACGGGTCGTTAATGGGCCAGAATATAGGACGGGCTGGAAATGGCGCAACGGGTTAACAGGCCAGAAACGGGCCGACTCTTGCCATGGGCCGAATTTGGCCCATTAGGGTAACAGGCCAGTAACGGCTCGACTCTTGCCATGGGCCGATTTTGGCCCATTAGTGGAACAGGCCAGTAACGGGCCGACTCTTGCCATGGGCCGAATTTGGCCCATTAGGGGAACAGGCCAGTAACGGGCCGGAAGTAATCAAGGGCCAAACAGGAGCCCAAGAACGTATGGGCCGTCAATAGGCCGAAAGCTAACACGGGCTGGAAATGGCCCATGTAAATCATGGGCCGTTAACGGTTATAAAGAAAATTATTGTTCATTATGGGCTAGAGTCACCGTGGGCCTTTACCTGGGCTGGCCTATTATGGCACACGAAAATCATGTGGGCCTTTACCTGGGCCGGCCCATTATGGCCCGCGAAATCTTGTGGGCCTTTAGCTGGGCCAGCCCATTATGGTCCGCAAAATCTCGTGGGCCTTTAGCTGGGCTGGCCCATTATGGTCCGCAAAATCTTGTGGGCCTTTAGTTGGGCCGGCCCATTTAAACTTGTTGGGCCGTGCCACGTGTCGACGTATCATAGGCGCCTTCTGTCCAGTGAGTGGATGACATCTGTCCCAACGATGAGCCGACACGTGTTTCCTCTAGCCAATGATGATTTTACACGTGGAAAATCCCCATTGGTCGGGGCTATTAACGGGTTATCGGATCCAAAACCCGACCCGATAGCTTAACGGCGTTCCGTTACGGTGGATGCCACGTGTCGGTCACCCTTGACGAAAGCACTTCTGTGATGCGCGATTTATCGTCATGGAAGTGGACACTTCCGTGATGATAATTTTGTTAATGTCATGGAACACTTCTACGACAGCACAGGTATGACTATCTTGATTCTGTCATAAATTTGTCATGGATGTACATGCATGACAAAAAAAGTGACCTACTGTGACAAACACGTATCATCACGGAAGTGTATTTTTTTGTAGTGAGTTGTGCGATACTAGAGAGGCTAGCAATGGTGGAAGGGTGAGAGTGCGTATAATCCATGGACTCAACATTAGTCATAAAGAACTCACATACTTATTGCAAAAGTCTATTAGCTATCGAAACAAAGTACTACGCGCATGCTCCTAGGGGGGTAGATTGGTAGGAAAAGACCATCGCTCGTCCCCGACCGCCACTCATAAGGAAGACAATCAATAAATGAATCATGCTCCGACTTCATCACATAATGGTTCACCATACGTGCATGCTACGGGAATCACAAACCTCAACACAAGTATTTCTACTAATCCACAACTACCCACTAGCATGACTCTAATATCACCATCTTTATATTGCAAAACTATTGCAAGGAATCAAACATATCATATTCAGTGATCTACAAGTTTTATGTAGGATTTTATGACTAACCATGTGAATGACCAATTCATGCCATCTCTCTAAATAGATATAAGTGAAGCAAGAGAGTTTAATTCTTTCTACAAAAGATGTGCCCACGCTAACAAATATAAGTGAAGCAAAAGAGCATTCTACAAATGGCGGTTTCTATGTAAAGAGAAACAGGCAATCCAAACTTCAAATGATATAAGTGAAGCACATGAAGCATTCTATAAAGAAGTACTCAAAAGATATAAGTGAAGTGCATAGAGCATTCTATAAATCAACCAAGGACTATCTCATACCAGCATGGTGCATAAAAGAAAAGTGAAAACTAAATGCAAAATACGCTCCAAGATTGCACATATCGCATGAACGAAACGAATCCAAAAACATACCGATACTTGTTGAAGAAAGAGGGGATGCCTTCCAGGGCATCCCCAAGCTTAGACGCTTGAGTATCCTTGAATATTTACTTGGGGTGCCTCGGGCATCCCCAAGCTTGAGCTCTTTCCTCTCTTCCTTCTTCTCACATCGAGACCTTCCCGATCATCGAACACTTCATCCACACAAAACTTCAACAGAAAACTCGGTAAGATCCGTTAGTATAATAAAGCAAATCACTACTCTAAGTACTGTTACAAACCAATTCATATTTTGTTTTTGCATTTTGTCTACTGTAATATAACTTTTTCATGGCTTAATCCACATATATGAGTTGATAGTTTCATCAAAGCAAGCAAACTATGCATCAAAAACAGAATCTGTCTAAAACAGAACAGTCTGTAATAATCTGAAAATTCACCATACTTCTGATAATTGAAAAATTCTACCAAAATTAGGAAAAATAAAAATTTGTATAGGAAGACAGTGCGAAAAGAATCAGAACCATTTGACGTTCCAGCTAAAAATCTAAAATCGTGCACTACAGCCAAAGTTTCTGTCCTGCACCGTACAAACCATCAAGCAAATGTAAACATCCTAAAGGCAAACCTTGGCACATTATTTTTATAATACAATGGAATTTTACAAGGGGATAATTATTTTTATTGAAAAGTTTCTATAATCAAGATTCACAAAGTTGCCGTGAGCATGAACAAAGTTCAAGGAGCTCTCCCACTTCAACAATGCTTGTCTTTCTCACTTTCACTTTCCTTTTTGAAAAAGTTTTGGGTTCCCCACTTTATTTTTGTTGTTTTTAAACTATATGAAAGCAATCAACAGAAATAAATGACTCTCTAAAACTTCCGGGTTGTCTCCCTGGCAGCGCTTTCTTTAAAGCCATTAAGCTAGGCATATAGTGCTCAAGTAGTGAATCCACCCGAGTCCCAAGGTATATCAAAGCCAATTTTAATTAACAATGATTGTAATTTAGTAGTGAGCACAAAGTAACATATATCACGCAATGACGAAGTCTAACTCTCTTCCTATGCATAGGCATGTCATAAAAGAACAATTCATGCACACAAAGTAAAGGCCAATGCATAGTATAACCAGTTTCTTGCAATTCTATTGTATTGGAAACATAAAGAGGTGGAGATGTAGTTCCTCTCTCATAATAATTCCATGTAGGAGCAGCAAGCACATGCATATTATATCTATCAAAATCATCATATGTAGGAGTAAAAGACAACCCATCAATATAATCCTTAATAAGCACAAACTTCTCTGATATAGTGTAGTTTGGAGAATTCAAAAAGATAATAGGACTATCATGTGTGGGTGCAATAGCAACAATTTCATTTTTAACATAAGGAACTATAGCAGGTTCATCTCCATAAGCATAATTCATATTGGCATCTTGGCCGCAAGCATAGCAAGCATCATCAAAAAGGGATATTTCAAGAGAATCAACGGGATCATAACAATCATCATAGCAATCACCCTTGGGTAAGCACGAAGGGAAATTAAACAATGTATGAGTTGAAGAGTTACTCTCATTAGAAGGTGGGCACGGGTAGCTAATCCCCTCCTCCTCCTTTTGTTCTTCGCTCTCCTCCTCATCTTTTTCATCCAATGAGCTCACAATTTCATCAATTTCTTCTTCCATAGACTCCTGCAAAATATTAGTCTCTTCTTGGACAGCGGGGTAGTCCTCAATATATGGATCAACATAGGCATTAGAAGCATAATTATCATAGCAATATTTAAGTATGTCAAAATTTTCAGATTTGTAAAGAGTAGCATCATACGTTTCAATCAAAGAAGCAATTTCATAAGCACCCTTAAAAGCAACAAATTCTTTAATTTGTTGAACATCATAGTAACTCTAAACACCCTTAGCATACGAAGATATGATTCCATTATCACTAAACTCACATTGATAGGGAAGGTGTTTCTTAGGGTTTTCAGAACAACAAGTAATATCATATATTTTGCATAAATTCCAAGCATAGCATTGCAAACGATGAATTTGACCCAGTAAAATTTTCCCTTTTTCTATATTCGGTGTCGCACATAACAATCATGCTCATCTAAAGATTTGCCCTCAACTAAGCTAGTTGGGGTTTCAGCACGAGCACATAGGGATCGAAGATTGAGGGAGTCCTGGATTAGGGGGTCTCCGGACAGCCGGATTATATCCTTTGGCCGGACTGTTGGACTATGAAGATACAAGAT